>NC_090656.1:145734287-145831787 GCF_040937935.1 Hyperolius riggenbachi
CATTCCTCAAGCCAAATACTTGTTTTATTTTAGTACTGTAGTTCCCTATAAACTAAACAAGCCTTGCGCACAGCTTTTTAGAGTTCCTTGGCACTGTAGCAAGGGCTTATGGGAGCTTAGTCTGGGCAGGAGGAGGTTACTAGCCAGAGATTCCAGAGGCAGAGGAGGAGGAGACTGAATTTGTCACATTACACACAGGCAAGCTGATAGCATCTCCAGCCCTCAGCCTGTGACAAACAGAACATGGCTGCCCTCATTGTATCACAGGAATAAATAATCATAAACTATTGAAGCTTATTGCAGCTCGATTTGCTGTGTAAACTATATAAACTTTAGATAAGATATATAGACAAGTTACTTGTTATAGTTAGTTTTTCATCTCGGATCCGCTTTAACTACTTCACACTAAAGGCGTTTTCACTCTAAACGGACAAGAACAATTTTCACCTTTCAGTGCTCATCCCTTTCATTTGCCAATAGCTCAATCACTACTAATCACAATGAAATGATCTATATCTTGTTTTTTTCACCACCTATTGGGCTTTTTGGAGTTGAGATTTGTTTTCAGTAATTACTTTAATTTTCTATGCATTTTAAAGGGAAAAACAAGGAAAAATGAAAAAATACACTATTTCTCCAATTTCATCCCCTATAGTTTTAATATAAACACTGCTACTGTGCATAAAACCCACACATTTTATCTGCTTATTTGTCCTGGTTATCACAAGATTTTTAATTATGTCCCCAGTACAAAGTATGATGACAATATAGTATTTGGAAATAAAGGGTGTATTTTTCCTTTGGTGGGTTCTTTTTTATTTTCATGTGCACGTGAATGCACGTGCATGTGCGGGACCATGTACATGCAAAGCGGCAGCAGCACTGGCTGACTTATAAAAACGTCCTCGAGCCATGAAGAGGCTCTAGCAGGACGTTTTTATAAGTCAGCTTGTCATTAAGTGGTTAAACTTCCTGTACCTGTATTCTGTACATAGGCTTATATGCCAAAGTATCGGTCTTAGTGCAACGTTGCATAGACGTTCTTAAGAGATACCAGAGTTATTCACAAGCAGGTATGAGCATCGGATGAATTCCAATTCACGTGACTACCGCACTTCCTCGTTCAACCTGAAAGGAGGAAGTGTGGTAGTCACGTGACTGTGAATTGGAATGCAGCGTGGGACGGATTAACCACTTGCCGACCAGTGGATTTCGGTCTGATCTGTGCTGCGTAGGCTCTCCAGCCCGCAGCACAGATCAGGTTTTAGCCAGGGCGATAAGACTTACCCCCTTTTTTCCCCACTAGGGGGATGTCCTGCTGGGGGGGGTCTGATCGCCGCCGGCTCTCTGCGCTTTGCGGGGGGGGGCTCTTCAAAGCCCCCCCTCCGCAGCGTTTTTGGCGCTCCGCCCCCCTCCCTCCCTCTCTGGGCTGCGCAGGACGGATATCCGTCCTGTGCATTGTAGGATAGGGTTTAGCCTATCAAATGATGGCGATCCCCGGCCAATCAGAGGCCGGGGATCGCCGATCTGCCTTACGGCGCAGCGCCGTATGATGTAAACAGCGGGGATTTCTTCCCCTCGTGTTTACATTTTGCCAGCGAGCCGCGATCGGCGGCTCTCCGGCTGTTTACGGAGACAGCCTCCGTGAACGGACACGGAAAGGCCGCTCGAACGAGCGGCCGTTTCCATGGAAACCCGCAGACGACCAGTTTACGCCAATCGGCGTTAGCTGGTCGTCAAGAGGTTAAAGCAGAAGGCTCCTGGGTAAGTTTAACCCTCCCGTGCCACCGCCCGCTCATTAGGTTACTGGATGAATTCCGAATAAAACATATTCGGAATTCATCCGTTGCTCATCACTATTCACAAGGACTAGCTCGAGCGCCATGAAACGCTTAAGATGACCTACTACAGAATGATTGCTTCTCTGAGGTAATGAAGATAAGATGGCCGATACAACCACCTGTATGACTATTTGCTAAATAAATTTCTTAAAGCTTGAGGCATCTGGAGTCCACTTTAGATAAGATATCTGCCGGCTGTGAGAGTTTTGAAACTGCTAATTGCAGCTGACCAAGCTGCTGGGGCCGAAAAAGGTGTTGCCCATAGCAACCAACAAATAACATTTTTACAGTTATATGGTCTAGACACTGTACTTGGACACTGTAATGGACTATCCTCTATAATAAAACCTAAGTGTCTCTGCGTCCCATGTCCCTGTGTGTGTTTTGTAGCACTGCGCATGTGCAGGGAGGGATGCAGAGACATTGAAGGCGGTGGAAGGGGTGGCAGTGTGTGCGAGGGCAGGTGCGTGCACGGTAGGTGGGCGCGCAGAGACAGAACTAGCCCGTTTTTAAACGAGCTAAGGTCACTAGTGAAATATAAACAGCATTCAATAAACTACACAACACATCCAAAGTGCAACCATAATACTAGTAGTTTATTTCAATATAAAAATACGAATAAAGAGTGGAACTGCAGCATATTCAGTGTTCAGCTCTTTTTACCTTGTGCATTTGGTTGCATTTAGCAGTTTCATTTTAAATATACACATTTTCAAAGAGAAACTCACTCGCTTTTGAGAATTTTTTTTTCAAGGCTCCTGGAGGCTGACCACCCTTTAGTTTCTTGTGCTCCCTGTATCTGTCTCAGAGAGTAGTCTCACTTCCTGTCACAGACAGGAATCTAACCAGTAGTAAAATACAGTTTGAAATAAATGAAAAAGGCTTTAGAATTCATAAAGTAAAAATATTTCTGGTCGACTTCCACTGAATAATAGTGACATACTTTGTAGTACAGTATAGGACAATAGTATACATTTTACTTGTTTGAGCTTTCAATGAGACACAGGCAATTCCACAAAGTAATACTTCTAATATCTGAACAGTGGGAGAAAAAAAAAAAAAAAAGGATAGTAATGCTGGATTTGTGTTGCACAACGATTGTCTGCATTAATGTGTATACCTAAAATGTGGTCAGTACAGGTGTCCAAGAATGTAAATTAGTCATCTGCTATAACTAAAAAAAACCCAAAAGAGTTATACTCTTGTTTGCCTGGCTCCTCCTCAGAATCAGCTTTATTCACCAAGCACAATGGTTGCTGCACCAATAATTAATTGTGAAAGTTATCATGCAGTATGTTCGGGCAAATGGTATTGAAGGCAGAACTGAAGTGTCAGGTCTATCGAGGTGTTCCGTGATGTACGCCAGACTGATGTTGATGGAGTCTTCTATGGACCTATTTGCCCTGTATGCAAATTGGAGTGGGTCCAGGAGGGCATAGGTGGAGCACTTTAGATAGGTGAGGACCACTCTTTCAAAGCACTTGCACTTTCTGGAGTATACGAATACATTTTTGTTGTTTTGAATATACACAACATTTGTATGTGTCTGCTTGGAGGAGGCAAGTCTATTACTGCCGCTCTCATTTTAACCTTTTTAGAATAGGTTATCCTTTTGGCGCCTCTGTCTGCATATACAGTTCCTGTGTCCACCCTTGTGGACTTTACTGTGTTGCCCTTTACTTCCTATCTACAGAGAGCGACTGCTTAACCCTGAGTGGGGACAGATCTAATCTCCCCACCTGCGGATATAGTAGTTACCTGGACGGTAACCCTTGTTTGTGAGTATAATCACGTACTTACCTGTCATATCCATTTACCAGTACATACTACACTATATTGGGCTCCCGGTGTCTCCTTTTAGTTATGGTGGGAGTTAGGGAAACAGGCCTGTAATTGTCGAGATCTGTCATGTCTTTTTTGGGGACTGGAATAATTGTGGATTTTTATTTTTTATTATTAAAAAGCTTTATTGAGCAGATCAACAAAAAATACAAAGCCTTTGAAAGCAAAACAGATAAAACACTTAAAGGGATACTGTAGGGGGGTCAGGGGAAAATGAGTTGAACTTACCCGGGGCTTCTAACGGTCCCCCGCAGACATCCTGCGTTGGCGCAGCCACTAACCGATGCTCCGGCCCCGCTTCCGGTTCACTTCTGGAATTTCAGACTTTAAAGTCTGAAAACCACTGCGCCTGCGTTGCCGTGTCCTCGATCCCGCTGATGTCACCAAGAGTGCACAGCGCAGGCCCAGTATGGTCTGTGTCTGCGCAGTACACTCCTGGTGACATCAGCGGGAGTGAGGACATGGCAACGCAGGCACAGTGGTTTTCTGACTTTAAAGTCAGAAATTCCAGAAGTGAACTGGAGGCGGGGCCGGAGCATCGGTGAGTGGCTGCGCCAACACAGGATGTCTGCGGGGGACCATTAGAAGCCCCGGGTAAGTTCAACTCATTTTCCCCCGACCCCCCTACAGTATCCCTTTAAAACACTAAGTGTTAACACTCCAACTAAACATCAAAAAGAAAGAGTCTCAAGAGAGTCTAGTTCGGATAGCCGGGCAGCTCAGCCTGGAAAATGGCGCATCAAGTACCTCCAGCTGAGATCCCAGGAAGCAGTTTGTCCCATAAGTCCACAAAATGCTATTATATTACTCTCTCTATAACACACACAGAAAAATAAAAAAACACACAGAAAAATAAAAAACTAAAATAAAACCCTACATATAACATATGATTACAAAAGTCCTAGATAACTCCAATCTTATGTATCATACTATGATAAATATACACAAATGTCCAGGGGAGATTAAGAACGCCTATATGTTTTCCAGGATTCCCAAATAAGATCAAATCTTGTCATATTCTCAATACTATAAAAATACACCCGATCCATAATCATTAGGTCCAGACGTTGAGTAACCAGTGTTAGCTCCAGATCGGCGAATTACCATTTGAAGGCTATTGACCACTGAGCGGCTAGTAGCATATATCTGTATAGAGGCCGAAATCTACCCGGCACATCATCGTTAAAGGCATATAGCAGGGCCTGGGAAGCAGACAACGAAACTGGAAAGTCAAACACCTCCCGAATTAGTTTTCCATGAGTCCCAAAATCGCTGCGCTCTGGGGCAGTCCCAAAAGACATGCATCAACGATCCTTCCATTCCACATCCTCTAAAACAAGTTGATGGAACCGAGGGATACATTTTACGAATTTTAGCCGGGGTATAATACCAGCGAAATAAGATCTTAAATGCCGTGTCCTTAACCATATTAGACTTAACTACACCAGAGACAGCGGTTCGGATATAAGACCAATCAGTAAGATCTAATTGAATTCCCAAGTCTCGTTCCCAGGCTCTCATATATGACATTTTATTCTCACTATCACGGCCTAACAACAGGGCATATAAAGATGAAATTAATCCTTTTCGTCGTGAGAATTCAAAATAGAGTGACTCAAAAATCTAAGGATCATACACTGGAGTTGAGGAAAAGATGGAGAAGTAATGTTTAATTTGACAAAATCGGAATGCCTCTTCCGGGGGAGCATCTTGACTAAATCTGAGCATATTAAAGGTAATTGGTACATCACAGATCCAAAATGTATTAGCAGTACAAAGGCCCTTGTCCCCCCACCAGGAAAACAACTGTGGATTCCTAAAGGCAGGAATAAAACGAGGATTACCAAAAATGGAGATCCTGGAGGAGGGAAGGGTCATAAGCTTATATGAAGCGGCAATCGAAATCCACAGCTTAGTCAATGACGATACAATCCTGTTCTTGCTAGCGAGAGTTAATGTTTCTCTTTTAGATACAACTGTAACCAATGAGGATAAATGAAATGGAAAGACTGAAGTAGATTCAAACTGATACCAGCTAGGGGGGTTAGAATTTGTTCCCCAATCTAAGATTTGACTAAGTTTAGAAGCTAAGTAATAGTGCCAAAGACTAGGTAATCCGATACCACCCAGCAGAGGAGGTCTGTACAGGACCTGCGCTCGAATTCTAGCTGGTTTGCCATCCCAAATAAATTTATTAATCTGTGACTGTATGCTAGACACGGGTTTTTTAGATATAGTTATTGGGAGCATGCGAAACAAATATAACAATTTGGGAAGAATGATCATTTTATAAGCTACACATCTACCTAGCCATGAGACCTTAAATGAGGACCAAGTCTTCAAGAGTTGAGTAATACTGTTAACTGCATGCAAGAAGTTAGTTCCGTACAGGTCCCTATAGCAAGGAGTAAGAAAGACTCCCAAATATTTAAATTTAGTTTTACTCCATTTGAACCCATATGTAGAAGTCTAACCATTTGATTGTATGTGGATATAGATTGATCAGAAGAGCTGTGGATTTAGAGGGGTTTACCTTAAGGCCAAAAAATTTGGCGAACTTATCCAATATTCGAAACAAGTTGGGCATGGTTGTTATGAGTCTAGTCAAGAACAGGAGAGCATCGTCAGCATATAAGGTTAATTTAATATTGTCAATTCCATAACCATGGATGTCAGGATGACGTCTAATCGCCACCGCTAGGGGCTCCAAAGCGAGAGCAAATAGCAATGGGGAGAGAGGGCAACCCTGACGGGTCCCACGTTTGAGCTGAACAGGAGCAGATGATGCACCAGGGATGCGGATTACTGTAGATGGGGAGTCATATAATGCTGCAACTGCTGTGATTATAGGGCCGGTCAGGCCAAAGCCTTCCAAAGCAGCGGTCAAATATTGCCAACCCACTGAATCAAATGCCTTACTAATATCAAGACCTAACATCATGAACCTAGATTTCTTAAGTTCAGCATCCTGTAATATGTTAACTGCTAATCTCACATTATCAGAGCCTTGCCTACCTGGAACGAATCCAGTTTGAGAGGGAGCTACGAGATCACTCACCATAGAGCCTAATCTGGTAGCCAGGATTTTAGCAAAGAGTTTAATATTGTTAAGAATAGATATAGGTCGAAATCCTGCCGGGGTAGAGTGATCAGCATCTGGTTTAGGTAGCAGGGTCATATTAGCCAATAGCATTTCAGAAGGGAGTTTTTCACCTTGGAAAACAGCATTAAACATAGAGGTCAATGGATACGAAAGTGTATCAGCAAATTTTTTTTAAAACAGAGGAGAAAACCCATCAGGGCCTGAGGCAGTAGAAGATTTAAGCGACTTAATGGAAGCTAATACTTCCGTGGAGGTGATCGGGGCATTAAGAGCAGACAACTGCTCAGGGGTTAAGGAGGGCAACTGTAAGGTGTCCAACCATGATTTAAGTTCCGTAATGTTAGATGAGATTTCAGTTCCTAGTAGATTTTTATAATATTCCTCAAATATTTTTAAGACTTTAGGAGGTAGTACCTCCTCTATGCCTCCAGGACTTTTTAGTTTAGAAATATGAGGGGGTTTATAATATGGATTTAATTTACGTGCAAATTGAGTAGAGGAATTATTGCCTCGTAATAAAAACTTTGCTTTGGAAAACTTCAAAGCTTTAGCATGAGAGTTATCTAGTATAGAGTTCAATTTAGTTCTCTTCAGGCCAATTTTGTGTAAAATCTCACTCGTTGATCCATAATGTCGTTTGTATAGTAAATCTAGCTCGTTTTTGTGATTTTAGTTTCTTTGCCCGTACTGCCTTTGTCATAAAAACACTCCTCAGAACTGGTTTATGCGCTGCCCACCTAAGAATAGGGGAGGTATTATCCTCGTTGTTAAACAAAAAATACTCCTCCAACTCTCCCATCACAGACTGTCTATCTGAATCCTCAGCCAAGAGAGAGTCATTAAGTCTCCAATTGCTGGGGTTGAAGGGTAGACCAAGACCGGTCAAGGAGGACTGAACCATATGATGATCAGACCATCCACAAGTAATAATATCCGAGGTGGAAGAGTTGGAGGCAATTATTGAGGACAAGTAAATATAATCCAAGCGAGCATAGGATTGACGAGGGTGGGGAAAAAAGGTATATTGCCTACAGCCGATGTTATGGGCTCTCCATATGTCTATAACTTTAGCTCTAGAAAGAGGCTAGTGAGTTTTCTCAGGAAGGTTTGAGCAAAAGGGGACTGAACTGATCTGTCCAGAAGTGGGTTAGCCACTGCATTGAAGTCTCCTGCAACAATCAAGTGAGTTGAAGATAGTTTATCTAATTGGGATGATAAAAGTTGTAAAAAAGCAGTTTTAGAGGCATTGGGAGCGTAGCAATTAATCAGTGTGACAGCTTTACCTTCCAGGATACCTTTGAGGATTAAGATTCTGCCTTCCGGGTCCATGAAGGAATCGATAAGTGTGAATAAAACTGAATTATGAAACACTATAGCTACTCCCCTAGCTTTTTTTAGTAAATGAAGCAGAATAAGTCCTGCTATATGACTGATGCAAGAAGGTGGGTGATTTAGAATTAACAAAATGCGTCTCTTGCAAGAATAAAATTGAGGCTTTCAGGCTCTGATAATGTTGAAATGCTCTTCTACGTTTGACTGGCTCATTCAGCCCCTGGACATTGTGTGTTATCACAATAAACAATCTAGGCATAAGAAAACTTTAACGATGGAAAATATGGCATTTACAGTTTGTGACAAATCAGCTTTTCGAATGGATAGGACTCCTGTAAAAAGGAAAAAAGGACTCAAATATTCGAAAATTGCATAAAGGTAACTACTTAAACCAAACAGAACACACAAACTCAACATTGTCTCTGGGCAACACTCCTAACTGTCCCACGACTCGTAGGCCCAGGAACTCTCAGTGGTTTAACCAGGACCACACTGAGAGGGGGGGGGGGGGGGGGGTGTAATACCCGTATCACTAAACCCAAATTGGGCAGAAAACAGTTAAAGTGGTGCAGCGGTGAAGGACCGTTTTAAGTGTTAGAGCGCCAAGTGCGAGAATTCTTATTCAGAGGTTGTTTCCGATATTTCTCCAATTGAGCGAGGGTGACCTGTAGGCCCAGTGAATTCAAAAGAGAAACTCCTTGCTCCAATGTAAATATGACGTGGACTTTGCCGTCTCGAGAAAGTAGAAGTTTAGTGGGGAATCCCCACTTATACTGCAACTGTTGCTCTCTGAGAAAGGCTGTTAAAGGAGCCAAGGACCTGCGCCTCTAACGTAAACTGTGACAAATCCGTGAAGACTTTGATGTTGCTATATGGATCCGGAAGTTGCTTATTCTGGCGCATGAAAGAAGAAAAAGCATCTTTAAAGTGGTAGAGGTAGAGGTACCCTCTTGGGTAGAAATGCAGGTTTAGGCAGCCTGTGGGCCCGTTCGATTGTATACTCAATGCTGGAAAACTGAGGTACTGCTGACCTGACCATTTCTATCAGATAATCCTTCAATTGCATAATTTGAGATTACAGCGGCGGTTACGATCTTCCAGGTCAGCAATCTTAAGCCGAGTGGCCTCGTTAGCTGAATCATGGCGTTCAAGTTCAGAGACATCTTATTATGTTCCTCAATTACCATGGTAACACTGTCTTCAGCAAGTGATACACGGGCTCCCAAATCCTCACAAAACGGTTGCATAGAATTTGCTATTGTCAATATCTTGTTTGACATGGAGGTTTCTAACGCAATCATCATATCTTTAAGAAAAGCACGGTCCACAGGCTGATTGGAATCAGGAATCTCAGCAAATGCACTGCTGTGGCCTGTAACTGCTATGAGCTGGGAGAGACCTTCTGACTGAGTCAGCAGGGCCTGACAGCCTTGGCTTCGATTTGGCTGGGCTAAGAAAAGTGGGGGAGTATATCCCCTGCTCAGAGGTCTCAGAGTCTGGTGGACTGAGGGGCAAAGCCACATTAGATGCCTGCTTAGCGGGTGCTTGACAGGCGCCTCCACGGCTGGATGCGGAATTATGCACGCTTGCTGCCTGTTTATTGCTATGGGACGCGTTCGTCATGCGTACTGGTAATGAAGACTTGCGCGTCCCGGAGGAGCCGGCGCCATCTTGCTCTCCATGCGGCCCAGGTCTTCTCCGCTTGAACATGTCGGGGATGCGTTGCGGGCGCTGGATATCTTACTGCAGGGTGCTGGAGGCCTCCATCTCCTCCTCTGCTGGGGACTGGGTCAGATTTTCCCCGCCTGGCATGCTGTGGAATGTTGCTTTCGATGGCTGGGATCAGGAGCTCCTCACACTGCTGTCATCCACGCTGAGCTCCGGCCACGCCCCCAAATGTGGATTTTTAAAGGCAGAATGGATCTTTGCCCTCCACCAGTGATTTGTTTAATATGGAGGTGAGGACAGGGCCAGCTGGGTTGTGCAGGTTCTCCGGCAGAGCGATGACACATTATCCGTGCCTTTCCTATGGTTGAGCTTCCAGAGTTGCTTTAGAACACTTGGCTCCAGAACCACTACCAGCACTAAGCTGACAAGGCCAGGTGAGGGGGCACTTGGTGTGGCTTCCTTGGACCTCGGGGACGATGGGTTTATTCACATATCTGCAGTAGAACTTGTTAAGCTTCTCGGCAAGTTCTATGCTATGGGGTGCATGGAGAGGTGGAATTTTGAAGTTTGTGGTTGCCCCGAGGCCCTTCCAGGCTTTACATGGTTTGTTGGACCAGAGGCTGAGATGCAGTTTGCCCGAGTAGTCCTAGGCACACTGTAGTAGTCCTGTTTAGCTGCTCTTAGTGCCTGGTTAGGGGTGTTTCAATCTGCCCTGAAAAAAGCTGGGTTGCTGGATTTGTGAGCCTCATCCAATTTCCGTAGCCGGTGCGGCTAAACGAGTGTTTGTTATTTAGGAGACTTTAAAAGGTCTTTGTGGGAAGGTCTTTTCCTCACAGAAGTTGCAGTTAGAATTGACATAGTTGTGAAATATCACCAATCAGTCTCTAGGAAATATAGTATAGGTTTATTTACTGTACAGGAGACAAACCATATGTCTGCCGAGGAGGGCTCAGACAGCAGTTATATACTCCAAATTACATATTACAATTAATTAATAATTAATACTCCTCCTAACTTGACCCAGATTGGGTCCTGACATAAGAAGCAGATGCCGCCCCCTTTTTCCTGGAGAGAGCATGGTTGTATCCTAGGAGGAGAAGAGAGTGGTCAGGGATTTTGTCAGTAAGCCAGGTCTCAGTGAAGCAGAGGACAGGGGCATTCCTGCCAACCAAGTGTTTGTTACTAAGTAGAAGGATAAGCAGTTTGTCCAGCTTGTTGGGGAGAGAGCGAACATTCGCCAGGAGAATAGCAACTGTGGCTGAGCACTGGCTTTTTTTTTTTCCTTGGAGCCTCCGTGTGCCAGCTCTTCTCCCTCTGTGGCGAAGTTTACTGGGGGTCCCCTTGGCATTCCAGAACAAGCTGCTTAGGTGCTTCAACGTATCATGTCTGTACAGTGATTGCTAATAAAATGATTTGCAATAACATATGGAGTCTATATTTATTAACAGTATTGGTTTATAAAATGCCACAATATTACCTAGTCTTCTATAAAAAAAATAAAAAAATAGTAAGTGGTGTCAGGGGCGCAGCTAAGGTTTTGGTGGCCCCAAGCAGGCTTTAACCTGAGGCCCCCACCCCAGGAGTAGAATAAGTAGTCCGACTCCCCCCTCCCAATTTGCCTAATCTGCCGCCCGGTCCCCTCCTCCTGTCGGATCATCCCCCTCTTGCCCAGCGGCTGTTCACACCGCATATCAGCGGTGACATGCAAGCAGCCGGCAACGATGCAATGCTCAATAACTATGCTGCTGTTAAGACAGGAAGCAAAGTTTACATCCTGTACAACAGCCGTACCGTTACTGGGCATTGCCTAGCTGCCGCTGCTTGTGTGTCACCGCTGATATGCAGTGTGAACAGCAGTCAGGTAGGAGGGATATACAGGGTTTGACTTTCAGGAGGGAGGGGGCACGTGCCTTGCTTGTACGCTGGTGGCGCCCTTGAGTGGTGTAACTATGAATGCTACATATAAAAATTGAAGCCTAGGAAAACACACGTCTGTTCTCACTAGCCTGGTCGCCGCATATGAAACACAAACTATTACTACATACGTTTATTCGCTTTGTGAGCATCAGAACAAAACAAAAATAGTGAGGAATAAAAAGGCAAGTTAGACAATGTCACACAAACTTCCAAAAAATGGGCTGGACAAAATTATTGACACCCATAACTTACTATTTGGTTGCACACCTTTTGAAAAAAAAAAAAAAAAAAAAAAAAAAAAAAAACACACAAAAAAAACCCCCCCGAGAATCAGTCGCTTCCTGTAACACTCAACAAGCTTCTTACACCTCCCACCTGGAATTTTGGACCACTCTTCCTTTGCAAACTGCTTCAGGTCTCTCTTACTGGAAGGGTTCCTTTTCCCAACAGCAAGTTTAAGATCTCTCCACAGGTGTTCAATCAGATTTAGATCTGGACTCATTGCTGGTCACTTCAGAAATATCCAACGCTTTGTTGTCATCCTTCAATGGGTGCTGCTTTTTGATGAATGTTTGGGGTCATTGTCCTGCTAAAAGACCCAAGATCTCGGACGCAAACCCAGCTTTCTGACACTGGGCTCTACAGTGTGACCCAAAATCCTTTGGTTATCGTCAATTTCATGATGCCTTCCATACATTCAATGCACCCAATGCCAGGGGCAGCAAAACAACCCCAAAACATCACTGAACCTCCACCATATTTCACTGTAGATACTGTGTTCTTTTCTTTGAAAGCCTCATTCCGGTTTTGGTAGACAGTAGAATGATGTGCTTTACCAAAAAGCTCTATCTTGGTCTGATCTGTGCACAAGACGTTTACCCAAAAGGATTTTGGCTTACTCAAGTACATTTTGGCAAACCGCAGTCTTGCTTTTTTCTGTCTTTGTGTTAGCTGTGGGGTTCTCCTTGGTCGCCTGCCATAGCATTTCATTTCATTTGTTGACTGATGGTTTGCGCTGATACCGACGCTCCCCGAGCCTGCAAGACTGCTTGAATTTATTTGGAACTTGTTTGGGGCTGCTTATCCTCCCATCCAGACAATCCTGCGTTGCAACCTTTCAATTTTTCTCTTCCGTCAACGCCCAGGGAGATTAGCTACAGTGCCATGGGTTGAAAACTTCTCTAGCTCTCTGGAGATGGGACTTGTAACCTTGAGATTGTTAATATTTTTCTACAATTTTGGTTCTCATGTTTTCTTTTTTGTTGTCCATGCTTAGTGAGGCATACACAGACACACAATGCAAAGACTAAGTAAACTGCTCGTTTTATCGGCTTTCAAGGTGTGATTTTTTAAATTGTCCACACCTGTTACTTGCCACAGGTGAGTTTAAAAGAGCATCACAGGCTTAAAACGATATCTATTCACAATTTTGAAAGGGTGACAATTTTGTCCAGCGCATTTTTGAGTGCCATTATGTCCACTTTTCCACTTTGTCCCGTTTTTTTGTTTTGTTCCAATACATGCAAAAGGGATAAACATGAGTATAGCGGGGGCGTGGCCAAGATGGCGGAGTGAGAAGACGTGCTTCCAGAGTCTCCGCTACAAGCTTTTGCTTTATCCAACCTGAACAGCTCTATCTGCCCTAATCAAGCTCTCTATACCGAGACAAGGTTCGCTTGACTCCTCCGCATGTCATGGGGGAAGAATAAACAGTAGTCCAGAGATGCCGCTCCTGCCTCGGCGGCTCTGCATGGCCTGGAGGCTCGCTGACGCCCATTATCAAGAAGCGCAGCAAGGCAATACAAACGATGGCGACAGAGGAAGAAGACGATCACCCCTCCCTCCTTGAGGCCCTGGCTAAGCTGGACAAAAAGATTTCAGCTCAGATTGATCAGGTTCACTCGGACGCTGGGTTGATCTGGCAAGACCGGATGCAGTTAAGCAGCCGATTGTCGGAGGTCGAGGCGAGAGCTACCGCTACCGAGCGCACCACGGCCACCCACTCCACGGACATCCAGTCTCTACTGAAGCGGGTCCACACACTCGAAACAGAGCGTAGGACGCAAAAAACCGCAACAGACGCAACAACCTCCGCATTGTGGGTCTGTCGGAGGGAGATGACACGACGGCCTACACTGAGGCGCTGCTGCGGAAGCTACTCCCAGAGGCCAACTTCTCCCAGCAATTCGTGGTGGAGCTGGCTCACAGAATTCCATCTAAACAGCCCCCACCCGGAGCGCGACAGAGACCCTTCATCTTCCATCTCCTCAACTTCCGAGACCGCAATCTGGTACTGCAGGAGGCTCGTTGTGTGGGTGACCTCCACTCCACTGGAGTACTCTTTATTTTCCCTGATTGCACCGCCGAAACACAACATCTCCATAAGTCATTTGAGGTCGTGAGAAAAACCCTGCTGTATAAGGGAATCAAGTACGCTACCATATTCCCGGCTAAGCTACGGGTGCAGGGCGGCGAGACTGTCCATCTCTTTACTATTCCAGAGGAAGCTGCCTCGTGGCTGGAGACCCTTCCAGGATAAGTACTGCCTTTATTATATTTCTATGGTTTCATTCTACTCTTTTGCCACGTTTTAGGCCATCTGGCCCTACATGCTACTGACTAGCCACCCTTTGATGAACACTGTGTCTGAACGTGACTTGCACGCGGGCTGCTTGGGCTCCTGTCTTGGCCTACGGGGCCTGTGTCTGTGCAATGGATATGCATGTCTGCAATCCTACCTTACTACCGAGCCCGGCACAGCCGTCCCACGGACTCTTGTGCGGGAACCTAGTTTGCTCCAACCTGGCTGTTAAGGTGGATCAACGGTACTTTATAGGTTTCATTATTTGCCATATTTGGCAGAACTTTTCACAAAAAGGCAGTCGTACCACCTCTCAAATGGTGCCGTTCGGGCCCTGCCTGGCGGTGTGGTTTGCTGCTGCTGGACAGCTCAGAGGATCTACATGTGCTATGCCCATTTTCCTAATCTCTTCATGATATCTCTCCTAAGCAATGGACTTGACCTATACTGTCTGTTTTTTACTTGCTCCGTTTTCTACTTAGAGCTGTACACTACTGTATATGATCTGCTTGTTACTGATCGGAGAAATGTTTAATTGAACTCTTGACATGCTACTAGTTTGGGGTTTTGGGACTAAAGTATTCTCATGTTTTCTCACACTTTCAATTAAAACCGACCCCCGCGGCAGATATGTATTACTTCACGCAAACCTAAACAGGGTGGAATATGTGACTGTGTATCTCCCTCCCCCTGCTGATACTAGCGTTATCTATAGCCTAATGCCAGTAATAGATCAGTATTGACCGCTCGGGTGATCGTGGCTGGGGATTTTACTCTCACAATGCAGCCGACCGACAGAGCTGCCCAAAGGGTAGATATTACCCTGATCTACGCAACTGGGCAGATGCTTTTGCGCTGACGGACGCTTGGAGGTGGAAACACCCGTCAGCTCATGGCTTCACCTGCCAATCTTCGTTGCACCACACCATGTCTAGATTAGACCACTTCTTTGTCTCCCAAGATGCTCTTCGAGTGCTGAGGGACATTGATCACCTTCCCTGGGCCATGCTCCGGTTATGCTTTCTTTGGCCAAGGGGAGTGCGAGGTCCCTTGCCACTTGGAGGATATCATCCTACTGGATCCAGGATAGTGAAGGAGTGGGGGAGGGGGGGGGGGATGATATACACACAGAATTGCTAAACTACTGAAATACTAACAAGGACACTAGCTCCAAGGATGTTGTCTGGGATGCTTCAAAGGCATATATCAGAGGCGCTTACAGGTCATCCATCAAGGAAGTTAGAGAGATTCGTAAGTCCTAACTCACTTAAGCGGTTGACCATGCTAAGTCAAGAGAAATAGCTTTCACCAGCAGTCCTTCACCAGAATTATTTAAACAGTCGAAGTCTGCCCAGGTGAAGGTGAACCACTTAGAGGTGGATTTAACTAAAACGTTTCTCCTGCGACATCACATTTTTGAACAAGGTAATCAATGTGGCAGCCTTTTGGCGTGGCTGGCCAGAGAACAGACAACCAAGGTTAGCATACACCTTATTCTGCATAGCGCTGAGGTTCCCTATAACTCACCCCTCGAGATTAATAAGGTATTCCGGGATTACTATGTTAACCTATACTCCTCGAGAGCCCACTATACCCCTGCCTGAGCTGATGAAGTATCTTGGGGAGGTCCCCCTCCCACGGCTGGATGCGGAACAAAAAAAAACTCCTGGATGCGGATATTTCTGAGGACCGAGGTGCAAATGGCTAGTGCTAGTATACAATCAGGCAAAACACCAGGCCTGGACGGTATTCCTACGGAATATTACAAGACATACAGAAAAGTTATACACAAACTTATCACACATGCCGATCCAGGTAAAGAGTCATAGCAACGCTCGACGCCGAAAAGGCGTTCGACTCAGTTGAGTAGCCGTACCTCTGGGAGGTTCTTCATCTCTATGGAATTGGAGAAAATTTTATCACGTGGGTGAGAGTAATGTACGACCACCCGGTAGCTCGAATTAAAACAAATGACGAAATTTCAGATCTATTCCCCCTCCACAGAGGCACCCGGAAAGGGTGTCCACTTTCCCCTCTCCTACTGACACTTGCCATCGAGCTGGCGGCTATTCAAATCAGTCTATCAGATGAGATCATGGGGCTAGGGGTGGGGGTATTGGTCGAGAAGGTGGAACTTTATGCTGACGACATGCTTCTTTTGTTGGGTGATGCAGACCCATCATTAACAGCAGCATTACACATTCTAAACCGCTTTGGATTATACTCAGGAATCCGCATTCATTGGGAAAAGTCTCTCCTGTACCCCATAGATAAAGGCACAGGCCCCCAACCTCCCCACCCCCAACTCAAATGGGTGAACAACTTCAAATATTTAAGCATTATGAGAGATGGGAACTTCAAAAACTTTATTGCATTAAATGTCCAGCCAGTTGTTGACCATTATTCTCGCAAAGCCCAGGCATGGAAAACACTTCCGCTTTCAGTTGTGGGATGGGTGAACCTTTTTAAGATGCTGTTTCTACCCAGATTGAACTATGTGCCTAGACAATCTCCCATATGGATCCCGCTGACTATTCCAGAAAATCGATTCCATTACTTCTAGCTTCATATGGGGGTGGGGGGTGATGCTCCACGTCTCTCATTCACCACCCTGCAGCTCCCTATTGATGGTGGACTCGCCCTTCTGAACCTTCGTAAATATTTTCTGGCCTTTATGCTTGTGACTATCCACTGGTGGTTCTCCCAGGATGAACGTAATACAGCGGTCATGGTGGAGGCAGCTGTTGGCTTACTTGAGGCACTGGTGAATCTCCTTTTTAGAGTCAACAGGTACTGTTTCATAACGATTCCCATGAAAACCACCATCAAAGCCTGGAAAGTTAGCAGGTCAGAGACCGAACACCCTCTCCCCTTAACACACCACTTTGGGGGAACCCCAAACTTCCCTACTTCGCTTCCATTCTCCAATCCTCAAATTTGGGCTGATAACGGAATTAAGCAACTGATACAACTTGCTCCCTCAGGTACCCTACTCCCCTTTGCTCAGCTGAAAACCAGTGATAACTCAAAAAAATATTAACTTTAGGGACTCAGCATATGTATGTCATGAGGGTATATTACTGTTTGTGCAAATAAGGGCTTGTAATTTTAGTGATCTCGTATAAAGAAACACAACAAAAAAATACACCTTTATTTCCAATTAAAATATATTGTCCTCATACATTGTACTAGGGAGTCATTTGAATGTAATAATAACCAGAACAAATTGGCAAATAAAATGTGTGGGTTTTATCTATAGTACCTCTTTATATTTTTAATGGCTGAACACTGAAAAATTACTTTAACTGTTAGCAATTCTTAGCAAAAAGTACCACCCAAAGAAAGCCTAGTTTGTTCCACATAAAAACAATATAGAGAACATTTTGGTGTGAGAAGTAGAAATAAACTTACAGGCGAATTAATGGGAAAGCACGATATGTGAAAATTGCTGTGGTTTTTAAGGGGAAATAACCAGTGGTAGGGAAGTAGTTAATTCCTCAACAGGGTCCGAATTTTTTTGTTTAAGTATAAGTTTCCTATTCTATAACCTGTTCTGAACTTGATTTCACTTGGCATCCTCCAGGACAGTAGATAAGAGAAACTGGTATCCTTGCTACAACCATAACTTCTTCCTGCTGGGTAGGGTCTAGT
The DNA here is from genome assembly GCF_040937935.1 of Hyperolius riggenbachi. Classification (NCBI taxonomy): domain Eukaryota; kingdom Metazoa; phylum Chordata; class Amphibia; order Anura; family Hyperoliidae; genus Hyperolius; species Hyperolius riggenbachi. The sequence continues at coordinate 145,752,223 of NC_090656.1, forward strand.
GCAGTGTGTGGTAGTCGTGACTGCTAGCAGACCCTGGGGCCCCCTAGCTGTGAGCTACAACCAGGAATCACTTGGGTCAGCATGGTGGTGCAGTTTGAGTACCCGTTAAGGGGGATAGAGTGGTCCTCTGTGTGTGCTGTGGCTAGTTTGAGGGATCAGTGCAGGCAAATTCCTTGATACTCAAAGCTCTCAGCATCGGGTGGGATCTGCACAGATGCAGCAAGCTTTGCTCGCTTCTTGTCATCTTCAACAGGGCTGTCGTGTAAACCAGTGTTGATTTTAAAATTTCTTTTTTTTTGCAGCTTCCAGGATGCGGATGGAGGGTTTGGGAGGGGATCGCGTGGGAGATGTGCCTACACGGGGCGTCCATGTAAAAGACGTAATGTATGATTACGTCCAACCGAAGCCTCCCACCTGAATGCTACCTAATTTATGCAATTCCTGCTAGATTTGGTTAGTTGATTGGCTGACTGGCGCCTGCTGACCAAATAAAGGTAGGAAAAGGGTGGGAGTGAGCAAATTGTGTGTTTTGCACTCTGCACGGGAAACTCAGGTGGAATAGAGGTGAAAGGGTTGTAGAGCTAAGCAACTCTATAGTGCAGCAGAGAGAAGTGGGAAAATACCTGTTTTGCAAGGAGAGACAGGTATCAAGTGGGCAGCAGCAGCACTACTGGGAAGGGGAGGTGCTGCTGCTGTCTGCATTTAAACCCAGACCTCAAGTTCCCACCAGGCTCTCATGGAAGATGGAGCAGCACATTGATACTAGGGCCAAGGACTCAATGAAACAAGAACAAAACAACTGTCCGTGCAGGGTGCTCAGATTCTAATGCTACAAGACAGGTGAGAGGCATAAGTGCGGATTAATTTGTGATTAGTTAAATGCAATGCTCTTTATGTTGCGGTTTGCTTTCTCTCATTAGGGTGAAAAACATTAGAAAGATACTCCAGTGAAGTCAAAAACTAAATCCAAAAGATGTACAAATTGTTCATAAAATATTCCTGCTATTTGGAACAAGCCCATTTGCAAAAAGTGTCTTACCAATTGCATGGGTCAGGACTCACCGGGGAGGATGTGTGCTATAATGAATACTGCAAGGTCTGACATTCAGTCCACGTTTTGCTAATTTAGAGACACAGCTCCTACTTCTCAGGCTCCCAGGACTGCAAGATCCTTGTCTGCTTCCTAGGCAGCGAGAGCAGGAGCTCCCCTTGACTAAGTATCCAAGACTCCTACATGGTAAAATCTTTCAACAATTGTCTAAAACTGGGTATATACTTTATGAGGGGCGCTGCTTAAGATATTTGATATTATGTTTTATTTTTTTAATTTTTTTATCTAGAGTTAGGTAGAGTTTATCGCTTCTCAATTTGAAAGTGTGGTCTTCTTGGTTGATGTCAGATTGCTCATAAAAAGATCTGACATCAACCAAGAAGACCACACTTTCAAATTGAATCTAAGATATGGACCACAAAGCAGAGTGGTGAAAAATATTATTAAAAAACATTGGCCAATATTGAAAAGCGATAAACTCTTAAATGGAATGTTACCAGTGGAACCGTCTATTATTTATAGAAAACCAAGCAATATAGGCCTGAAGGTAGCAATGGCAGCTGGCGACTATTCCTCTGGACGTTATAGGAAGATTGGGGGGGGAAGGATTCGTAAGATGTGGGAGGTGTAATAACTGCAGGAGGACCAGGGGTTATGGTAGAATCACTGAGGTGGAGGGAGGAAGGGAGAGATATAGGATTAGAGACCTAATCACATGTGACACTAAGGGCGTAATTTATTGCCTAATTTGTCCATGTAATAAAAGATATATAGGCCGTACGAAGAGATCCCTAGCAAGCAGAATAGGAGAACACCTTAACAATATAGTGAAAGGATGGGAAGGACACTCACTTTCTAAACATTTTAAACACCAACATGATTGCAAGATAAGGGAGATTGTGTACTTTGGACTGGAGGTGGTGCATAGAGACCCCAGAGGGGGGGATCTTTTAGCTAGAATGTCTAGACAGGAGAGCAGGTGGATCTTCAATCTAGACACTATTGCACCGAAGGGATTAAATGAGGAAATTGAACTTTTTGGTTTTATGTAATATAGGATGGGCTGTGATCTGAAGGGATATGGGCCGTATATATATATATATGGTACTATATGTGTGGATGAGCATTCTGGTTCCCCAAAAAGGCAGCTGGACCCCCTGGGTGAAATGGAGTGAGGAGTGTGTATGTATATATATATATATATACCTCTGTAAGTATCCAACTTCTGAATATTCTTAGTACGTTTTTTTTTTTTTTTTTTTTTTAATTCTTTTACCTTTTTTATTATTACGTACCTTTCCTCCTAATAACCCTGTATTATTATTGATGATGAGTCTAATACACATTACCAGTGGGATTGAGGGAAGATGAGAGAGAAAATATGTCCTTTATGGAGATGGAATTGGAATGATTTGATGAACATTGAGGAAGTGACAGCATCAGAATAGAGATCAAGACTTCCAGGAGGGAGAGGAGTTAAGTGTAAGACTACCTGCCTATATAAAGATGGCGACCGGCCGGAACTAAGTAAGAGATTCTGATGAAGACGGCCGCTAGCCGTTGAAACATGTTAATCTGAAGCTAACCTGTAGTTATAGAGGGGCGCCCCATTTAACATATACAGGAGCTGGCTATTTCCACCCCATCGGACACATTGCTACTGCCATACAATACTACGGACGGCAGAGGGAAGATAGAGGTGGAGCGCAAGGAAATAATAGCCATATGTATGGTGAGACGCACTAAGGGAAGTGACGTCACCACCTAGAGCTGGAAGGCCGGAAGCTTGAGTCACGGCTGGAGAGGACTGGTGAGGTCGCAGTCTCGGGAATCACTGGTGGGGTGATCGTGAGGAAGGTAATTGAGAGACGAACAACACACCTAGCCGCTATTAAGAAGAAACCCTGGGAGAAATAGTGCTTGGAAGTGGTAAGAGCGATCACTCTGATCTCACTGGGATATCAATATAGTGACTCCATATATCCGTGGAACTCTCTTTACATCAAGTTCTATGCTGTGAAGAGTAAGTGTAGAAGTGACATTTTTAATATTACTTTTACCATCTGTAGAGGAACAACATCAACAACTTTCCCTTTTGTTTTTTCTTTAAGGAGATTTTTACAATGCATGCCTCAGTATGCCTCAGTATGAGTGTGTGAGCGTATGAGGAGATTTCATCAAGTTTATGTAGTGGTTTTATAATTGAAACAGCAATATTGAAAAATAAAGTCACCCTTTTTATTGGAAATTCCAGTGTGCAATAATTGTATTTAAATAACCCGCACTGAATGGGGATAACATATCTGTATATATCCCAGCGCACCTCTAGTGAATATAATTGTCTAAAACTATCAGATAGACCTCCTATTGCATCAGAATTTGGCTTTCAGAAGGAGGGTCCTGCTGTCAGAATTCTAGCGGTTTTATTTATGCAGGAAAAGCTGTCATATGTGTGTTTTAAGTTTTAATGTTCTATGCAAAATTTCATTGTAAACTGTAAAGTTGGGTTACTTCTTTAATATATTGCTTTATGACATCTCAGCATTTTCCAGGCTGTAAGGCCTATAAGATTATTCTAGTTACAAAAAGCCAGACTATTCTTGTTTATGTTAGTGCGTGGCCTTGACAATTAAAGAGGCTTCTGTGTGAAGACAGAGAAGCAAGTTAAACTCACATTACTGCAGTAATTATATATGCACATTTTCTTAATTTTTACACATAGATATTATTAATCTAAATAATAATCAATACAGTCCTTCTAAAGAAAGAAATAGTTACTGTTAAACCCTATATAATATAATTTAATACTTTTAAAAGCTGTATTCTACCCGTGAAAGATGAGACAGTAAGACATTCTCGTAGGATTGTTTTGGTTCTGGAAGAATTTTTGACGTGTTCTGGGTACAAGGCTGTCTCAGTTAGCTGAACACTGAAAGCTGATAACACATGTTTTGGGAACAAATTTTATAAATATTAAACAAAGAAGGTGTTTTCCTAATTAGTTAAAGATGATTCAATGATGCCACCTGGCGGTTTCATAGGCCTGGGGCACACCAGAGGAGTTTTTCTGAGCGTTTTGAGTTTTTAAATCTGCTGCTAATGTTATCCTATGTGTCTGTGCACACTGGAGCAATGAGGTTTTGTAAAAAAACCCATAGCATTACATTGGGAAGAGCTTTTGAAACCTCTAAAAGCTCTTCCCAATGTAATGCTATGGGGTCTTTTACAAAACCTCATTGCTCCAGTGTGCACAGACACATAGGATAACATTAGCAGCAGATTTAAAAACTCAAAACGCTCAGAAAAACTCCTCTGGTGTGCCCCAGGCCATAGTCTTATAAAATCAACATTATTAATACTGTTTGTTATTTGTTATGAAAGGCTGACCTCTGCCGGTTGAAGTTTAAATAAGTATATTAGAAGCCCTGTATGCTTCAATAAGCCTTAAATTGCTGAAGGCTCTTACAGATCTGTGTACAGTGTTATAGGGTCAACCTGACCTGGGAAAGTACCGAGACATTCCAACCTAATTAGCAGTGAACACTTTATCAGACATGCGTCATGAATGACATTGTTTAGTCTCAATGTCTGGGACTGCCAGTAGACAAGATGGCTGGTGACGTCCATTTTTAATTAACTGCGTCAAATATGACCTTTTTATCAAATGTCAAAATGTCAGATGACGTTAATTCCCACAAGATAAGGTAATTAAGGTATTCAAAACAAAAAGTGTTATGGGTATTTTAAATGTCAAAGATAGCGAGTTGATGACGCACGAAAGCTTTAGCCAATCAGAGCCTGGGATTCAGGGAAAGTCCAGATTAGGCAGCCATATTGCCTCCAACCCCTATAAAAGTAGAAGCTGAAAGCTCATAGTTTGCAGAAGCCCAACAATCTCCTGAGAAGACACATCAGGCAGAAGCTACCTTCCCACAAGTGGTTCTAGATGCTGAAGAGATGACAGAGAAGGGGTAATATGCTTAATATTCTGGTGATTTACTTTATTAATTTTTCAGCATTAAGTTCTGTTAAAGAGAATCTGTATTGTTAAAATCGCACAAAAGTAAACATACCAGTGCGTTAGGGGACATCTCCTATTACCCTCTGACACAATTTCGCCGATCCTCGCCGCATTAAAAGTGGTTAAAAAAAGTTTTAAAAAGTTTGTTTATAAACAAACAAAATGGCCACCAAAACAGGAAGTAGGTTGATGTACAGTATGTCCACACATAGAAAATACATTCATACACAAGCAGGCTGTATACAGCCTTTCTTTTGAATCTCAAGAGATTATTTGTGTGTTTCTTTCCCCCTGTTCTCATGCACTGAAGTTTCAGGCTGCTTGTTTCTTCCTGCAAACAGCTTTGCCCTTGTCTGTAATTCTTCAGTATGTGAAAGCCCAGCCAGCTCAGAGGATGATTTATCCAGCTTGTAAAAGATAAGAGAGAAGAGAGAAGCTGCTCTAATCCTAAATAACACACAGGCAGTGTGCATACAGGGGCCTGGAAGGGGGAGTTCATAGCAGAACCACAACACTGAAGAACTTGGCAGCCTTCCAGACACAGGCTGACAAGTCTGACAAGAGAGAGATAAGTTGATTTATTACAGAGATGGTGATAGTAGAACGTGCTGCAGTAAGCCAGAACACATTAGAATAGCTTTTTGAACTTGTAGGATGATAAAAAACAGGATGCAATTTTTGTTACGGAGTCTCTTTAAGAGGTTCGCAAGAAGTTTTTTTAGAAGCTATTTTTTATGCTATTTCTTTAAGAAGATTACTACAAGTTTTACATAGCTACTAGACACACAGCTATTGACACAGATGAGACTACTTTTGATCTTATTCTACATAACACAACTGTTATATTCTTTTTTTGAATGTACTTAGAAGATTGATGATTGCTAGGCTATAAATCCTCGATAAGATGGAATACTGTTAGAAGGAAACACTACTTGGAACTGTTCATATTTTGTATATATGCTGTATGATAAGCAAATACAATTTTTTTATATAAAATCATATACTGAGTGCTCGGATTCATTTCAAGGTATACCGTCAATCTATAATTACTGTTATAGAGGGTTCAGACCCCACTATGCCGGATTAATATGATAGCAACGCTTTAAGGGCTGGTCCTTTACTGAGTTAGCAATAATGAAAAAGGCAAAAACTGCTCGGGTTTTTGACACTGCAAGTGCTCATCCCACCCTAACCTGGTAAGAGAAATGTCTCTGTCGTCTCTCAGCTCAAGCTGTCCTGGAGGACTAGGAGAAAATCCCAGTTATATTTACTGGTAGATGGTACCTCTAAGTCCTCCAGAACGCACTGGGTATACCCTCCATATTTAATTATTTGCAATTTAAAGGCCCCCTCAGGGGTACAAATGAAAGGAAATTGTAATAGATTCTCTATAAAATATTGCAGTAGTTAGGGGTAATGATATTTACTGTGAAGGGGAGGGTCTTTTATAAATTTAATGGCTGTGTTTTCTGCAAGCGGGACCACAGTTTCTCCCATCTTTGGCCTTCCTGGAGGAAATGCAGAATCATCCAAAATAGCCTTCATTCTATCAAAACACAGCAGAGCAGAGCTCAAGTTTGATTTCAATAAAATGAATGGAAATATATGAAATTTCCAAGAACTAGCTTTTACTCTTGGCTGCAAGGAAAATGTGGGCGATTCATTTATACTGAAAGTATTTAGCTTCGGGGGTTGTAAGCCCAAGAGGTACACCTCAATAGTCATGTTGGACAATGCAGTATTGTACATCTTGCAACATGTAAGCATGCCTTGATCAGCAGATTGAGGGTGTTTACTGTTGCCCTGGGTGTGTGCGTGTTGCTCAATTAGAGGCTTAAGTCAGAGAGCTAAATGAGCATCTCGCAACACAGACGCATACACAACATGGAGAAGAGCTTGGATCTCATGATCCAGACACTGGAGGAAACCGATGAAGATGAGGTGGGTGGAGAACAGCCGAAGCAAGAAGCAGAGATAGCCGCTAGTTGGGTCACAATTAGAAGGGTTAGGGGAAAAAGTGGCAGGGAGGCTAGTCCAGAGTTGTCCCTCCCTAATAAGTATGCTTGTTTGCGTAATATTGGGGAGGATGATTCTGGAGTAGCAATGCTGCAGCAGGATGTGTCCCTTAGCAACCAAGGGGCATACCGCTGCAACAAGAAAGGGAATAGGAGTGCAGCTAAGGCTAGACAGATACTGGTGGTAGGTGATTCATTTATTAGGCACACAGATAGGGTAATCTGTCGAAGAAATTGTGAATGCCGTACAGCCTGTTGTCTCCCGGGTGCTCGGGTTCAGCATGTAGCAGAAAGAATTGACATATTATTTTATGGGGCTGGGGAAGACCCGGCTGTCATGGTACACGTTGGCACCAATGACAAAAGTTAGTGGAAGATGAGGGTCCTCAAAAATGATTTTCAGGTACTTGGAGATAAACTTAAACTTAAAGCAAGGACCTCCAAGGTGGTGTTTTCTGAAATACTGCCAGTGCCACATCTGAGAGACAGAGGGAGCTTAGGGAGTAAAATAAGTGGCTGAGAAATTGGTGTAGGAAGGAGGGGTTTGGGTTCCTGGAGAACTGGGCAGGGCAGCACGGTGGCGTAGTGGTTAGCTCTCTCGCCTTGCAGCGCTGGGTCCCTGGTTCGAATCCCAGCCAGGGCACTATCTGCAAAGAGTTTGTATGTTCTCTCCGTGTCTGCGTGGGTTTCCTCCGGGCACTCCGGTTTCCTCCCACATTCCAAAAACATACAGATAAGTTAATTGGCTCCCCCTAAAATTGGCCCTAGACTACAGTACTTACACTACATAATATATAGACATATGGCAATGGTAGGGATGCGCTGCGTAATATGTCGGCGCTATATAAATACTAAATAATAATAATAAATAACTGGCCAGACTTTGCAGTCGGCTACAGGTTCTACAGCAGGGATGGGCTGCACTCTTAATGGGGAGGGTGCAGCTGCACTGGGAGAGAAGATGGCTAAACGGTTGTAGGAGATTTTAAACTAGGATCTGGGGGAGGTGGGAAAGTAAAGTCTCAATATGTAGACAAGATGAGGTAAAAAGACAGTGGGAGCCTAACATTATGGAGGGTGGAGAGGGGGGTGGGGACAGTGTAAAGATTAAGGAGGTTGGTAAAACTTCAAGTAGCCCATTTCAGGTAACCAAAATTGGAAAATGTGGTGGTAAAAATATAAAGTGCATGGTAGCCTTGCAAATAAAATGGACAAACTAGAGTTCATTCTGATTGACAAAAGCTATGACATTGTGGGAATAACCGAGACATGGAAGGATGAAAGCCATGACTGGATAGCGAATTTAGAGGGATAAAATTTGTTTAGGAAGGACAGAACAGGGAAAAAAAGGTGGATAAGTTTGTCTCTATGGCTTCGATTCATAAAGCATTACCTCATGAGGTAATGCTGAAAACAGCAGACTTTCCCGAGCACTTAGCAAAGTGTCAATTCATAAAGGCAGTTACCACATGAAAAGCTGACATTACTGACCAGGGAGATAAATTACCGACTTGGCTGTAGTTACCTCCAACACGTTAGTAAATTGTCAGCAAATGTAAATCCATAAAGCCTTCAACAAGCGGTAAGCCTGACGATAGTTACCGAGACCTCTGGTGAGGCATTAAAGGACTTACGAGGTGACATGTGACATGATGAGATAGACATGTGTATGTACAGTGCCTAGCACACTAATAACTATGCTGTGTTCCTTTTTTTTCTTTCTCTGCCTGAAAAAGTTAATCATCAAGTATGCAAGTGACAATTTCTGTCTGGGTCGGGTCCGGGTCGGACTGGGTCAGACTATAGCGTAACCCTCACTGATAATTACAGCCATAAAACATTTTTCTGTCAGTAAATGGCTTTTAAGAGCAGAAAAGAAATAAAAAGGTCAATAATTCATAGATTTGAGCTCTGGCATACTTCAATGAAGGTGTCATGGAGCAGAAACAATGAAACAGTAAAAATGTAAAAACTAGATTTAAATATAAAATAGAACTGTGGGATATCTAAAAAAGTCATTTTTAGAAGAAGTAGGATAGATATAATGGTTTTTCTCAGAAGTGTATTTTCACCTCGTAAGTCCTTTAACCACTTCGGGACCACAGTCTTTTCGCCCCTTAAGGACCAGAGCCTTTTTCTCCATTCAGACCACTGCAGCTTTCACGGTTTATTGCTCGGTCATAAAACCTACCACCTAAATGAATTTTACCTCCTTTTCTTGTCACTAATACAGCTTTCTTTTGATGCTATTTGATTGCTGCTGCGAGTTTTACTTTTTATTATATTCATCAAAAAAGACATGAATTTTGTCAAAAAAATGACTTTTTTAACTTTCTGTGCTGACATTTTTCAAATAAAGTAAAATTTCCTATACATTTGAGCGCGAAAGTTATTCTGCTACATGTCTTTGATAAAAAAAAAAACATTCAGTGTATATTTATTGGATTGGGTAAAAGTTATAGCGTTTACAAACTATGGTGCCAAAAGTGAATTTTCCCATTTTCAAGCATCTCTGACTTTTCTGCGCACCTGTCATGTTTCATGAGGGGCTAAAATTCCAGGATAGTACAAATACCCCCCAAATGACCCCATTTTGGAAAGAAGACATCCCAAAGTATTCAGTGAGAGGCATGGTGAGTTCATAGAAGATTTTATTTTTTGTCACAAGTTAGCGGAAAATGACAGTTTGTGACAAAAAAAAAAAAAAAAAAAAGTTTCCATTTCTTCTAACTTGCGACAAAAAAAAATGAAATCTGCCACGGACTCACTATGCTCCTCTCTGAATACCTTGAAGTGTCTACTTTCCAGAATGGGGTCATTTGTGGGGTGTGTTTACTGTCCTGGCATTTGGGGGGTGCCTAATTGTAAGCACCCCTGTAAAGCCTAAAGATGCTCATTGGACTTTGGGCCCCTTAGCGCAGTTAGGCCGCAAAAAAGTGCCACACATGTGGTATTGCCGTACTCAGGAAAAGTAGTATAATGTGTTTTGGGGTGTATTTTTACACATACACATGCTGGGTGGGAGAAATATCTCCGTAAATGACAATTTTTTTATTTTTTTTACACACAATTGTCTATTTATAGAGATATTTCTCCCACTCAGCATGGGTATGTGGAAAAATACACCCCAAAACACATTATACTACTTCTCCTGAGTACGGCGATACCACATGTGTGGCACTTTTTTGCACCCTAACTGCGCTAAGGGGCCCAAAGTCCAATGAGTACCTTTAGGATTTCACAGGTCATTTTGAGAAATTTCGTTTCAAGACTACTCCTCACGGTTTAGGGCCCCTAAAATGCCAGGACAGTATAGGAACCCCACAAATTACCCCATTTTAGAAAGAAGACACCCCAAGGTATTCCGTTAGATGTATGGTGAGTTCATAGAAGATTTTTTTTTTTTGTCACAAGTTAGCGGAAATTGATTGTAATTGTTTTTTTTCACAAAGTGTCATTTTCCGCTAACTTGTGACAAAAAATAAAATCTTCTATGAACTCGCCATTCTCCTAACGGAATACCTTGGGGTGTCTTCTTTCTAAAATGGAGTCATTTGTGGGGTTCCTATACTGCCCTGGCATTTTAGGGGCCCTAAACCGTGAGGAGTAGTCTTGAAACCAAATGTGGCAAAATGACCTGTGAAATCCTAAAGGTACTCATTGGACTTTGGGCCCCTTAGCGCACTTAGGGTGCAAAAAAGTGCCACACATGTGGTACCGCCGTACTCAGGAGAAGTAGTATAATGTGTTTTGGGGTGTATTTTTACACATACCCATGCTGGGTGGGAGAAATATCTCTGTAAATGACAATTATTTGATTTTTTTTACACACAATTGTCCATTTACAGAGAGATTTCTCCCACCCAGCATGGGTATGTATAAAAATACACCCCAAAACACATTATACTACTTCTTCTGAGTACGGCGATACCACATGTGTGACACTTTTTTGCAACCTAGGTGCGCTAAGGGGCCTAACGTCCTATTCACAGGTCATTTTGAGGCATTTGGATTCTAGACTACTCCTCACGGTTTAGGGCCCCTAAAATGCCAGGGCAGTATAGGAACCCCACAAGTGACCCCATTTTAGAAAGAAGACACCCCAAGGTATTCTGTTAGGAGTATGGTGAGTTCATAGAAGATTTTTTTTTTGTCACAAGTTAGCGGAAAATGACACTTTGTGAAAAAAAAAACAATACATATCAATTTCCGCTAACTTGTGACAAAAAATAAAATCTTCTATGAACTCATCATACACCTAAAAGAATACCTTGGGGTGTCTTCTTTCTAAAATGGGGTCACTTGTGGGGTTCCTATACTGCCCTGGCATTTTAGGGGCCCTAAACCGTGAGGAGTAGTCTTGAACCCAAATGTCTCAAAATGACCTGTGAAATCCTAAAGGTACTCATTGGACTTTGGGCCCCTTAGCACAGTTAGGCTGCAAAAAAGTGTCACACATGTGGTATCGCCGTACTCAGAAGAAGTAGTATAATGTGTTTTGTGGTGTATTTTTACATATAACCATGCTGGGTGGGAGAAATATCTCTGTAAATGACACATTTTTGATTTTTTTTACACACAATTGTCCATTTACAGAGAGATTTCTCCCACCCAGCATGGGTATGTGTAAAAATACACCACAAAACACATTATACTACTTCTCCTGAGTATGGCGATACCACATGTGTGACACTTTTTTGCAGCCTAGGTGCGCTAAGGGGCCCAACGTCCTATTCACAGGTCATTTTGAGGCATTTGTTTTCTAGACTACTCCTCACGGTTTAGGGCCCCTAAAATGCCAGGGCAGTATAGGAACCCCACAAGTGACCCCATTTTAGAAAGAAGACACCCCAAGGTATTCCGTTAGGGGTATGGTGAGTTCATAGAAGATTTTATTTTTTCTCACAAGTTAGTGAAAAATGACACTTTGTGAAAAAAACAATAACAATCCAATTTCCGCTAACTTTTGACAAAAAATAAAATATTCTATGAACTCATCATACACCTAACAGAATACCTTGGGGTGTCTTCTTTCTAAAATGGGGTCACTTGTGGGGTTCCTATACTGCCCTGGCATTTTACGGGCCCAAAACTGTGAGTAGTCTGGAAACCAAATTTCTCAAAATGACTGTTCAGGGGTATAAGCATCTGCAAATTTTGATGACAGGTGGTCTATGAGGGGGCAAATTTTGTGGAATCGGTCATAAGCAGGGTGGCCTCTTAGATGACAGGATGTATTGGGCCTGATCTGATGGATAGGAGTGCTAGGGGGGTGACAGGAGGTGATTGATGGGTGTCTCAGGGGGCGGTTAGAGGGGAAAATAGATGCAATCAATGCACTGGGGAGGTGATCGGAAGGGGGTCTGAGGGGGATCTGAGGGTTTGGCCGAGTGATCAGGAGCCCACACGGGGCAAATTAGGGCCTGATCTGATGGGTAGGTGTGCTAGGGGGTGACAGGAGGTGATTGATGGGTGTCTCAAGGTGTGATTAGAGGGGGGAAATAGATGCAAGCAATGCACTGGCGAGGTGATCAGGGCTGGGGTCTGAGGGCGTTCTGAGGTGTGGGCGGGTGATTGGGTGCCCGCAAGGGGCAGATTAGGGTCTAATCTGATGGGTAACAGTGACAGGTGGTGATAGGGGGTGATTGATGGGTAATTAGTGGGTGTTTAGAGGAGAGAATAGATGTAAACAATGGATTTGGGAGGTGATCTGATGTCGGATCTGCGGGCGATCTATTGGTGTGGGTGGGTGATCAGATTGCCCGCAAGGGGCAGGTTAGGGGCTGATTGATGGGTGGCAGTGACAGGGGGTGATTGATGGGTGGCAGTGACAGGGGGTGATTGATGGGTGATTGACAGGTAATCAGTGGGTTATTACAGGGGAGAACAGATGTAAATATTGCACGGGCGAATTGATAAGGGGGGGGTCTGAGGGCAATCTGAGCGTGTGGGCAGGTGATTGGGTGCCCGCAAGGGGCAGATTAGGGTCTAATCTGATGGGTAACAGTGACAGGTGGTGATAGGGGGTGATTGATGGGTAATTAGTGGGTGTTTAGAGGAGAGAATAGATGTAAACAATGGATTTGGGAGGTGATCTGATGTCGGATCTGCGGGCGATCTATTGGTGTGGGTGGGTGATCAGATTGCCCGCAAGGGGCAGGTTAGGGGCTGATTGATGGGTGGCAGTGACAGGGGGTGATTGATGGGTGGCAGTGACAGGGGGTGATTGATGGGTGATTGACAGGTAATCAGTGGGTTATTACAGGGGAGAACAGATGTAAATATTGCACGGGCGAATTGATAAGGGGGGGGTCTGAGGGCAATCTGAGCGTGTGGGCAGGTGATTGGGTGCCCGCAAGGGGCAGATTAGGGTCTAATCTGATGGGTAACAGTGACAGGTGGTGATAGGGGGTGATTGATGGGTAATTAGTGGGTGTTTAGAGGAGAGAATAGATGTAAACAATGGATTTGGGAGGTGATCTGATGTCGGATCTGCGGGCGATCTATTGGTGTGGGGGGGTGATCAGATTGCCCGCAAGGGGCAGATCAGGGGCTGATTGATGGGTGGCAGTGACAGGGGGTGATTGACGGGTGATTGACAGGTGATTGACAGGTGATTGACAGGTGATCAGGGGGGATAGATGCATACAGTACACGGGGGGGGGGGGGTCTGGGGGGGGTCTGGGGAGAATCTGAGGGGTGGGGGGGTGATCAGGAGGGAGTAGGGGGCAGATTAGGGACTTAAAAAAAAAATAGCGTTGACAGATAGTGACAGGGAGTGATTGATGGGTGATTAGGAGGGTGACTGGGTGCAAACAGTGGTCTGGGGGGTGGGCAGGGGGGGGTCTGAGGGGTGCTGTGGGCGATCAGGGGGCAGGGGGGGGGGAAATCAGTGTGTTTGGTGCAGACTAGGGTGGCTGCAGCCTGCCCTGGTGGTCCCTCGGACACTGGGACCACCAGGGCAGGAGGCAGCCAGTATAATAGGCTTTGTATACATTACAAAGCCTATTATACACTGTTGCAGCGGCGATCCGGATGCCAGTAACCCGCCGGCGCTTCCGAACGGCCGGCGGGTTACGGCGAACGGGGGGCGGAGCCAGTCCCCGGCGGCTGATCGCGTCACGAATGACGCGATCGCCGCATAGCCACTCCCGCAGCCGCCCCCGCCGATGGGCGTATTGCGGTCGTTTGGGCCCAGACTTTGCCGCCGCCCATCGGCTGGGGGCGGTCGTTATGTGGTTAACAATGCAAAGTGCAGGGAGCCGAAGTCTGTGTGAGTCATCTGTGCAGGCAGGGAAAGTCTGTGAGTTGTCTGTGTAGGCAGGGAAAGTCTGAGTCTCTGTGCAGGGCAAAAGAGCAATATCGCCACACTGCTCTACTCTACCGCTCAATAGGCTGCGGTAATTTACCGACCTTCAACGGCAGCTGGGGAAATCTTTATGAATTAGCACACAGACCGTGAAAATACAGAGTGCGGTATTTTCCCAACAAGATTTTTTTTATCGCACTGCTTTTTATGAATGGAGGCCTTTGTTAAGAATGCTTTTACAGCTGTCTTGAATGATGAGATGGATGAAGATTGCAAAGATGTGAAGTCCGTTTGGGTAAATATTCATGGTAGAAATAAAGGTTGCCAATTGCTTATTGGGGTATGCTACAGGCCACCTCTTATTAATGAAGCTGCAGAACTGCAATTACTACAGCAGGTTGAAAAAGCTGCAAGTAAAAATGAGGTCATAGTTATGGGTTACTCCAGACATTGACTGGAGTATTGAGGCTACCCATTCTGGTAAAAGCAGCAGATTCTGGCAGCACTACAGGACAGTTACCTGACTCAAATGGTAATAGAACCAACTAGGGGGAATGCGTTACTGGATTCGATCATGACAAATAGACCAGATGATGTATCAAATGTGCAGGTTTCAGAACATTTGGGAAATAGTGAAAACAACATGATAACATTTGATCTGGTGACTGATAGGCCACGGGGCAGCAGGACCACTATAACTTTGAATTTTAGAAAAGCAAAGTTCAATCAGCTCAGACAGGCACTAAGTTTGGTGAACTGGGATAATGTACTACAAGGGGAGGACACTGAAGGGAAATGGCAAGCTTTTAAACTTATTCGAAATCAATATTGTAGTATGTATATCCCATATAAAAACAAAACATCTAAGAATAAAAAAAGGCCTCTATGGATGAATAGAGAGGTTAGAGATAAAATGAAGGGGAAAAAGAACTAAATTAAAAATAGACAAGGCACATGGCCCCAATGGCATGCATCCTCAGGTCCTAAGGGAATTAAGTTCAGTTATAGATAAACCCCCTTTATCTTTTGTGACCAGTACCAGCGGATTGGCGTACAGCCCATGTTTTCCCATTATTTAAGAAGGGCAAAGAATCAGATCCAGGAAATTATAGACCTGTAAGCTTAACATCAGTTGTATGCAAACTATTTGAGGGGTTACTAAGAGATACTATACATGACTTCATAGTAGTAATCTCATTTCTCAGCATCAGCATGGGTTTACTAAAGACAGGTCCTGTTTGACTAACATGCTCAGCTTTTATGAGGTAGTGAACGCTAATGTGGATATTGGGAATGCTGTAGATGTGATACACTTGGACTTTGCAAAGGCCTTCAACACTGTTCCCCACAAAAGTCTGGTGCAAAAGTTGAGGATGCAAGGACTGGGGAAGAGTCTGTGTGCAGGGATAAGGAACTGGCTAATGGACAGAAAACAAAGCGTTGCGGTCAATGGATCATACGCAAAATTGGTGACTTAGCAGTGGGGTCCCACAGGGGTCTGTACTGGGTCCAACACTTCAATGTATTTATTAAAATGACATGGTAGATGAAGTAGAAAGCAATGTTGCTATTTTTGCAGATGATACAAAATTGTGCAGAATCATCAACTCTGGTATTGCAACAGGATCTGGATAGGATGGCTATATGGGTACATAAAAGGCAGATTCAATGTTGAAAAATGTAATGTCATGCATTTTGGTCATACCAATGGTCTAGCACAGGCATGGGCAAACGTGGCCCTCCAGCTGTTAAGGAACTGCAAGTCCCACAACGCATTGCAGGAGTCTGACAGCCACAGTCATGACTCAAAGGCAAATGCATTGTGGGACTTGTAGTTCCGCAACAGCTAGAGGGCCAAGTTTGCCCATGCCTGGTCTAGCACCATAAAAAATAGATGGGATACAGTTGGGGACATCAAACTTGGAGAAGGACTTAGGAGTACTCATTGACAACAAGTTAAATAATCGTACTCAATGCCAAGCCGCTGCAGCTAAAGCTAACAAAATTTTGGGATGCATTAAAAGGGAAATAAAAACTCGAGATGCTAGCATAATATTGCCCCTGTTTAACTCTCTAGTAAGGCCACATCTAGAATATGGAATTCAGTTCTGGGCACATTACAGGAAAGATATTGTAGTTTTAGAGCAGGTGCAGAGACTAGCAACAAAATTGATACGTGGGACCAAGAAAGGTAAGAAAAAATGGGTTTATGTAGTCTAGAGAAAAAACACCTTAAGGTACATACACACGTCGGATTTGCGCAAACGACCCATCGTTGGACGTCCAAACGACCGGTCGTTCGGACGTCAAATCGGGCGTGTGTACAGTCTGTCGTTCAGCTGATAAGACCAGACTTGAGCGATCTGCTCAGCTGAACGACAGACTGTACACACGCCCAATTTGCCGTCCAAACGACCGGTTGTTTGGACGTCCAAACGGTGTTTTGTTTGCGCAAATGTGACGTGCGTACGCACCTTTAGAGGTGATCTAATTAACATGTATAAATAAATCAGAGGGCAATAGAAAAGCTTGGCGGATGAGCTTTTTGTCCCTAGGCCTTCGCAAAGGACTAGAGGACATGATCTGCACATGGAGGAAAAACGTTTTAGTCATTTATTTAGGAAAGGGTTCTTTACAGTAAGAGTGATTAAGATGTGGAAGGCATTGCCACGGGAAGTATTTATGGCAAATTCTGTACCTGCATTTAAAGGATGCTTTCCTTTTGTTGAAAGACATCCATGGCTACAATTACTAGGTAATGCCCTATTATGTTGATCCACGGATTTTATCTGATTGCCATCAGTTGGGAAGGAATTTTTTCCCTTTTGGGGCTAACTGGACCATGCCCTGTAAGGGTTTTTCGTCTTCCTCTGGCTCAACAGGGATATGTTGTAGGCTGGTGTTGTACTTTGGTCTGGTTGAACTCGATGGATGTATGTCTTTTTTCAACCCAAATAACTATGTAACTATGTAACCTCTGGTAATTTTAAGATTTATAGGTTGTTGGTATATATCACCTGATAAACTCTGATCCAAAATCTGTGGGGTTTAGGGCGAGATCCTTATACATAAGAAAAAGTACCCAGTTGTCCAGAGTCTCTAAAACTTAAATTGATCTGGTGTTAAATACCATCTCAAAAGAACGTTATACTGAGTCTACACTATAGATGCGCTTATGGAACATTGGGCATGATTCACAAAGCTTTTTCACCAGTTTTCACCTTATCTTTGTTACGTTTTTAAGCTCTCAAAGAGCAAAAGGTAAGAAATGTAATATTGAAATGAAGTTAATCAGGAACAACTTACTTTGAGTGATTATTTTGCTTAAAAATAAGACTCATTTATGAGAAGTTTTGTGACTAGAGCCCTGGTTAAGTCTTAGGCCCCGTTCACACTTGCGTTTTGGCAAGTAAACGGACCGGATCCTGATCGGATCAGGACCTGATCCTGATCAGAACCGTACGGTTCCGATCCGGACCGTTTGTATCAGGCATGCATCAGGCTGCCATCCGGATCCGTGGGCAAAAAATAGTGAAATTTAAATTAAAAAAATGTTGGGGTCAGCAGAAGGTGCACCTGTAGAATCAGGTTCCTCCACTGTAGGCCTCACCTCCACCTCCGACATTCTGCCAAACAGCTCCAGCACGTCTGTCACTGCTGCTCCACTCCAGACATGCTTGGCCCATGTGTCCCCATCCGAAATGGCCGCTTGGATACGCATAGGTAGTGGGGTAGAACGTCAGGTTTTTGTAGGCAGTGTGTTCTGTGCCTTCCGTTCCCCATTGGTTTCTGTGTTCCGGATGGTGCTGTCAGGCTCAGGTCCGGCTCCGGTCCGGGAGCGTGGGCCGGAGATCCGGACCCAAAAAATAACGCATGTTGGAAAAGTGTCCGGAGTCCGGATCGGCTCCGTAGTGTACGGAACGGACACGTGTGAACGTCCGCATAGACTTTGCATTGCTATGCGGAACGTACGTTCCGTTTGTACAGTATACGGTCCGGATCAGATCAGGAAAATCCGGACAGGGAACGCTAATGTGAACCGGGCCTTAGGATTCAAGAATAATATCAAGTTCCTCTTCCCATAATAAAACATAGAAAGGCTTAGGAAGTTTGGTGAGGGAGATGATACACTTGTATAGTAGAGAGAAAAGTCCTGCAGTACCTGGGTCTGATACACACATGTTCAAAGCTAGTTCTTGTTAATAAGGAATCTTGTTTATTAAAGGATACCTGAACTGACATGTGACATGATGATATAGACATGTGTATGTACAGTGCCTAGCACACAAATAACTATGAGGTGTTCCTTTTTTTCTTTCTCTGTCTGAAAGAGTTAAATATCAGGTATGTAAGTGGCTGACTCATTCTCGACTCAGACAGGAAGTGACTACAGCGTGACCCTCACTGCTAAAAAATTCCAACAATAAAACACTTTTCTAACAGAATATAGCTTTTGAGTGCAAGAAAGAGATGAAAAGGGAAAGCTCTTATCAATGAGGGCCACATTGTACTCACTTCCTGTCTGAGTCAGGACTGAGTCAGCCAATTACATACCTGATATTTAACTCTTTCAGACAGAGAAAAAAAAAAGGAACACAGCATAGTTATTTGTGTAAAAAATAGATAGAACAGATAGCAGGCTGGCACTACAGCATCTCAGAACTAAGCTAGTGCAGCGTGTGGCAACAAAAACGCTCCTTCCCTTCTTTGCCAGTGCGAAGCGTGCCCTGGTATATAGATATATACACATGAAGTAGATAATCCAAGAGCAGAGAAACCGGCACTACTTCAAAAGGCTGTT
The DNA here is from genome assembly GCF_040937935.1 of Hyperolius riggenbachi. Classification (NCBI taxonomy): domain Eukaryota; kingdom Metazoa; phylum Chordata; class Amphibia; order Anura; family Hyperoliidae; genus Hyperolius; species Hyperolius riggenbachi. The sequence goes on from NC_090656.1 coordinate 145,771,420, forward strand.
TATTCATTTACATTAGCATGATAAAAACATCCTGCTTACTAGCAGCGTTGTGCAACAAATACAAAAACACACCCTCAGATGGAAGGTGGCATGGCAAGGTGGCTGGTGAGCGGTGGGTGCTTGGTGCCTGGTGCTAACATCACACTGTGGGAGGGGTTTCACCACAATATCGGCCATACAGAGTTCCCGGATGATCGCAATGTCGTTATTTGGAGTTTTCTGCGCAGTAGTTCTGCTCCAGCACAAGACATTCAAGATGATGTCAGCGCGACCGGCTCTTGCGCAGTAGATGCCGACCTGGTGAGGTCAGCATCTGCACCAAAGGGGACCCCCCAAACCACCATCTGGAAATGGAGCTGCAGCGAGGGTACAGGGCAGCTGCCAGGGGCTGGAGGAAGCCCGGGTTGTTTTTTTTTATTAGTTCAGAACTGTCCTTTAAAGGCATGCAGTGTATTTTAGTTTATAAAGGACAATTATCAATAAACATGTTTTGTAAACTGGAGTGGGAATAGCTTGTTTATATACAAGTACTGCTGTTTAGCTCCCCCTGCTTATCTATTCCTTTAACGTTTTAAAGGTGTCTCACTGATGGGTGTTGGGGGACTGGAGTTGGACCAGGGAATTATGAGGGGCGGGGGGGAATCCCTCTCCCTACATCTGTTAATCCTGTGTGTACTTTTTTTCTGACAAAGAAAATTAGTCTGTAGTCTTCTAAGAGATGCATAAACCAGCAGTGGCTGTGAGGTCACATTTAAAAAAAATAAATAAAAAAAATAAATAAATAAATAATCACCTTTTCTAACTTAAAATCTGCACAAACCAAAGTACAGCTTTTGGCTCCAATTTTTAACATTTAAAGTGGAACGTGCTTACACGGCTATTGAATAACGCTTAGACAATTTGTACATTGCAGTTTTATAACATTTGCTATATTTTAAAATGTACCGGTAAGCAGGTTCCTGCTATGGATATAACAATGTATTTTATGGGAAACTCCTACACAAATACTGCTGGAGGCCACAAAGTACAACACAAAGTGGAACTCCTAGTATGAATTTATACATACAAATATCCACAGTAAAAATATGTCCCTGGTATGACACATACTCAGTACTCGCATTTAAAATGATGCTAACGAGATCTATAAATCACCCATGACAGATTTTAACACAAAGCCAAATATACATGATAGAGGTCCTACCGTACCTTGCATGCAGAGTCCAGGTCCAATGCCTTCTGGTAGGCATCCATTGCCTTGCTATAATCCTTCATGGCCTCTAGTGCTGCAGCTTTACGAGTGTAACCTTTAACTGTTAATCAGAAAACACCATAATAATTACCGGTATCTACTAAAACAAGTCAAATTTGGCAATATAAACTTTGTAAAATAAGGCAAATTATCAGAGCCCATTCACAATAGAATACAATATAACGCAAGTGTTGTGTGGCATTTTAACACTGCACAGCTTCCAATCATATTCTGTGGGTAACACCAGCACAAACAATATTTCTATGGTGATACATAGGCTGAGTGCTTTTAATTTTTTTTACAAATCAGTCCGTCAACTTTTTTAAAAACCTCTGCATTGCCATAGTCTTACATGACTTACGATCCACCGCAGATCACCGCACGGCAAAACATATGTATGCACTCCCATTAGATAGGGCACTTCCGTCGCAGCGTATTGCACCGTGGGTAGTATGAACTACCCCATACACTTTCATTAGGTTGTGGTGGGGTGCGGTAAAAATACTGCACCGCCCAGTATGAAAGGGCCCTATATGATATGTGCGCCATTGAGTTGCTCTACAATTTACCACAAACACAGAGCAATGTACACAAGTGCACGTCAATGTGAAAAAAAAAATTACATTGATGTATACCAATATAAAGAATTAATAATTACAGTGACAAAAGTAACATTATGAATAAAATTTGTAACAAGACACAGAAGGGTGAGAGAGTCCTGCCCTTGCGAGCTTACAATCTAAAGGAATAGTGGGGAAACAAAAGCATACGTTTTAGGTAAATCATGGTGTGATTTATGCTAAGAGACGCTGGCAATACATAGGCTGGGATGAAGAGCCACTAAATGACGAATACGGTAGGGCAGAGCCAGGGTCACACGCCGAGCCTAGCACAAGGAGAGGACAAGCTTGACGCTGCAATGTATTCAGCAGGGAAATGGTGACATACAAAGCTGTGTATAGGTTTTTACTATGTATGGGCATTACTCATTTTACTATGTTTCATTAAAAAGTGGTTTTACACATGATGGCACTCCGAGTCCACCGGCAGAGTAATAATATGGAAGCCCTGGTGGCGGATACTGGCTTGTTTGTGTAAAGGACTATTTCTGATTAGCAGGGGAAAACGGGGGGTGGGTTGGGGCGGGGGGTGCCTGAGCCTGCAGGTGGTGAACCTCCCTATTTACTTTTTGTGTGGCCTGGAGAATGCTGCAGACCGCACTCCTAAAATTCTTCCCCTCCTCCTCTCCCTGCAGATTTGGGAGTGGGCAGTAACGGGGGAGCTTAAAGCTCACTTGATCGCTGCTTCCTGTTTTGCGTCTCCTTGGCAACATGGTGTCACATAATAGTGGGACGTGCCAGCATATTACATGATGGCAGTCAGCGTGTAATACGCTGGCTCGCCCCGATGTCATATGATGCCCTATTGCCAGGAAGCGGAGATCAGGTGAGTTTTAAGCTCCCCGTAACCTCCCACTCCCAACTCTGCAGGGAGGGAGCGGGAAGGAGAGTTACAGCGCAAACGGGCCATAGTTTGCCCAAAGCTGGATTAGTGCATAACTTGCATCAGATTTGTATTCAAGGTGTGTATTTAAGTCCCTAGGGGGCGCTGTACAGCTCTGTTGGTATTTCAGTTGCAGCCTGATTAGGAGCGCTGCAAATTTTTTTTTTTTTTGTAAGATTAAACCATATGACTAAATGATCAGCACTTAGGCCTTGTTTACATTAAAGGGATACTGTAGGGGGGTCGGGGGAAAATGAGTTGAACTTACCCGGGGCTTCTAATGGTCCCCCGCAGACATCCTGTGTTGGCGGAGCCACTCCCCAATGCTCCGGCCCCGCCTCCGGTTCACTTCTGGAATTTCTGACTTTAAAGTCAGAAAACCACTGCGCCTGCGTTGCCGTGTCCTCGCTCCCGCTGATGTCACCAGGAGTGTACTGCGCAGACACAGACCATACTGGGCCTGCGCTGTGCGCTCTTGATGACATCAGCGGGATCGAGGACACGGCAACGCAGGCGCAGTGGTTTTCTGACTTTAAAGTCAGAAATTCCAGAAGTGAACCGGAGGTGGGGCCGGAGCATCGGTGAGCGGCAGCACGGGCACAGGATGTCTGCGGGGAACCATTAGAAGCCCCGGGTAAGTTCAACTCATTTTCCCCCGACCCCCCTACAGTATCCCTTTAACTAATATAGATGGTCCTGCGGTCAGAACGCGTGCACACCATCTCTGTACATTACTGTAGTCATCTTTCCCTTCATCCTGGCTAGTGTCCCAGATCCTGCTGCTGAAAAACATCCCCCACAGCATGGATTCTGCCACCACTGTGTTTCACTGTAGGGATGGTATTGGGCTGGTGACGAGCAGTGCCTGGCAGTGGCGGCGCTACACTGGGGCTTACCCAGGCTTAAGCCCCAGCTGACAAGCTGTCAGCCCCCCAAAAGCCCCTCCTCCGCAGGGTTGCCCGATGACATACAGCGTGGAAGTAAGCTCTGGGAGACGCATGCATGTTAAAATAATCAAAACAAGATTAGCTGGCTGGGTGGGAACGTATAGGCAAAGCAACGTGTGTTCTGCTGCTAGCCAATAGGACTGAGCATGATCTCTGCCTCCCTCCCTCTCCCCACATGTAGCTCTTCTTAATCATAGTAGACACACATGGTACACACACACACACACACACACACACACACACACACACACACACACACACACACAGGTGAGCTTATCTGGCTGCTCTCCCGGTAATAGGGGGAGGGGTTACTTAACCCTTTCAGCAGTTCAGCTGCCTGTGTTGCATGCAAAGGCTCTGGCATTCCTTTTGGCATTCCTTTTCCATATAGGTATTTATGCATGTCAGCGAGCTCTGCACTATTCTTATAAAATCTATATGTTTTCTCCTGTTCTGTATGTAGATATACACACACACACACACACACACACACACACACACACACACACACACACACACACACACACACACACACACACACACACACAGTAGATGTGCTGAGTTGCTGAAAGGGTTAAGTACACCTGTTTAAGGTGCCCCCACACCAGAAGCTCTATGGACAGATTGACCTAGAGACAGATCTCTCTCTGATTAGAGAGAGAGCTGTCGGCTGCTCATACACCGCAGGCAGATTCTCGATCGGTTTCAGCATGAAATCTCTCGGGAATCAGGCTTTTGACACCGCCTTGCACCCCCCAAGCTGTCCCCCTTAATGTAAAATGTCCCCTACCCCCGTTGCTCTATACTTACCTGTCACGCCCCTGCACCCGCCGCTCATATCTGGAGGGGGGAGCGAAAGAAAGGGGGAGCCCCAAGGTGAGGGAAAAGGGCGGGGAGAGGTCCCCCCTTCCCCACCACTGTGCCCATCGCTCCCTTTTCTCTATCCGCTGCCACCCCACCTGGGAACATCTGTACACCTGGCTATACTGGGCCTTGAGGACACGGTAATTCCTGGTTGACACTGGCTGTCTGTCATTATGTGCATTTAGTGGTGAAACGCTGTCTCTCATTACATGCATTTACTGGTGAAACGCTGTCTCATTACGTGCTTTTACTGGGGAAACGCTGTCTCATATGTATTTACTGGGAAAACGCTGTCTCTCATTACGTGTATTTACTGGGGAAACGTCGTCTCTCATTACATGTATTTACTGGGGAAATGCAGTCTCATTACGTGCATTTACTGGGGAAATGCTGTCTCATTGCGTGTATTTACTGGGGAAACGCTGTGTCATTATGTGCATTTACTTCATTTTTTTTTTTACGTAACTACATTATTTGGTAAAACTACATTACAGTTAGCCCCGCCCACATGATGTCATGACCACGCCAATTTTTCCGTCGCGTGCCGCAAATTTCCACCTGAACCCCGCCTGCCGGCCACTGTGTTTCTTTTGAGCCCCCGAAAAATCTGAAGCTGGAGCCGCCGCTGGTGCCCGGTTTCCTCCAAACGTGATGCCCGGCATTCACACCAAAGAGTTCAATCTTTGTCTCATCAGACTAGAGAATTTTGTTTCTCATGGCCCTACAGGTGCCTTCTGGCAAAGTCCAGGCGGGCTGCCATGTGCTTTTTACTAAATAATGGCTTTAATCTGGCCACTCTACCATACATGCCTTATTGGTGGATTGCTGCAGAGATGTTGTCCTTCTGGAAGGTTCTCCTCTCTCTACAGAGGACCTCTGACAGAGGGTTATTGGGATCCTCCTTGACTAAGGGCTGATTCACACTACAAGAGCTTTTTAAACTCTAGAGATTTTAAAACTCAAAATCACATCACTCCAGTGTGAACAAATACATAGGATAACATTAGCAAGAGCTTTTAAAAATCACAAAGCGCTTAGAAAAGCTCTGGTAGTGTGAATGAGCCCTAAGGTCCTTGTTCCCCGATCGCTCAGTTTAGATGGCCAGACAGCTCTACGAAGAGTCATGGTGGTTTTTGAACTTCTTATGCTGGGCATACACGGACAGTTTTATATTATCAATCGAGCTGCTGATGGCTCGATTAATAATATTCAACCTGTCCGATACTGCGCTCGATAACGGCGGGCGGGGAGAACTATGACAAACGAGCGGCTCATTAGTGGCACCCGCGGGGACGAGCGGCACTCGATCCACGTGGACGAGCAGGCATTGAGCCGCGCTGGCTCGGCACCGGCGCATAGTCCTACCGTGTATGCCCGGCATTACACTTACAGATGATTGAGGCCACTGTGCTCATTGGGACCTTCAAACCTCAGCAAAAAAATTTCTGTAACCTTCCCCAGATGTGTGCCTTGAGAAAATCCAGTCTCGGTGGTCTACAGACAATTCCTTTGACTTCATAGTTGACTTGTGCTCTCACATGAACTGTCAACCGTGAGATCTTATACGGACAGGTGTACCTTTCCAAATCATTTCCAACCAACTGAATGTACCACAGGTGGACTCCAGCTGCAGAAACATCTCAAAGATGATCAGAGGAAACCGGATGCACCTGAGCTCAATTTTGAGCTTCACTGCAAAGGCTTTAAATACTTATGTACATGTGCTGTCATTTTCTAATTTTTAATACATTTGCCAAGACCTCAAGTACACTTTTTTCATGTCATTACTAGGGGTTGTGTGTAGAATTCTGAGGAAAAAATACAATTAATCCATAAGACTGTAACAACATAAAATGTGGAAAAAGTGAAGCGCTGTAGCTATTTTTTTGCTCAAAAAAATAAAGGAAACACAAAAATAAGACATCTGAATGAATGAAATATTCTTATTTAATACTTTGTTCTTTACATTGTTGAATGTTCTGACAACGAAGTCACACAAAGTTATCAATGGAAATAAAATGTATCAACTAGTAGTGATCTCCAGATGAAAGCCAAATGGATTTCATTCTCCTAATTAGTGCAGCTGTGCGGGTGGGCGAGGGAGGGTTAAACTTACCCAGCAGCCGTCTAATAATTATTATTATTTATTGTATTTGTAAAGCGCCAACATATTACGCAGCGCTGGACAATAAATATATACAATGATACAAGGATGACATACATAGGGTTATACACATAGAACAAAGTTATACATACAAATTGTACAAAATACATGATCATGCAATATGGGCTGGTTAGGTAGGCCCAGTAATACAAGTACAGGCTGTCATAGGACAGGAGCACATGATCCTGTAGATTACACTAGGGAGTGGAGGACCCTGCCAGAGGCTTACAATCTAAAGGGAGGGGTGGAAACACTAGGTGGGGCTGTTAAATATTCCTTAGAGAGTTACAGTGTGGTATGAGGTGGGTAGGCCATCATAAAGAGGTGGGTTTTGAGGGCTTGCTTGAATGTGTTGAAAGAGGGAGCAAGTCTGATGGGTGGTGGAAGGGCATTCCAGAGGGTGAGGGCAGCTCTTGAGAAATCCTGCAGGCGGGCATGGGAGTGTGAAATGCGTGGGGGTGGTGAGGCGAAGGTCGTTGGAGGAACGGAGGGAGTGACCTGGTGTATACTTGTGAACAAACTCCGAGATGTAGGTAGGGCAGGTTTTGTGCACAGATTTATATGCCAGGCATAGAATCTTGAAACTTATCCTGAAATGGATAGGGAGCCAGTGCAGGGATTCACAAAGGGGAGATGTGGATGCAGAGCGGTGCGAGGAATGGTCATCCATTCCTCGCACCGCTCTGCATCCACATCTCCCCTTTGTGAATCCCTGCAGCCGCGTTCATCACTGATTGAAGGGGGGCAGTGCGTTTCAGGGGGAGGCCAGAAAGGAGGGAGTTACAGTAATCAAGGCGGGAGATGATGAGGGCATGGATGAGCAGTTTGGTCGTGTCCGGGGTTAAGAAGGGGCGGATCTTGGAGATATTACGGAGGTGGAAATTGCAGGCTCTGGTGATGTTTTGGATGTGTGGGATGAAGGAGAGGTCAGAGTCCAAGGTGACACCCAGACAACGGGCCTGGGAGGTAGGGAGAATGGTTGTGTTGTTGATTGTGAGGTGGAAATCTGGGAGGGGTGCAGCAGCATGGGGTGGAAAGATCAGGAGCTCAGTTTTGTCTAGGTTAAGCTTTAGGAACCTAGCTGACATCCAGGAGGAAATTGCTGAGAGACACGAGGAGACCTTGTTTATGGTGGTGGATGAGAGATCGGGGGTATGGAGGTAAATCTGAGTGTCATCTGCATAAAGGTGGTAATTGAAGCCCAGGGAGGAGATAAGCTTGCCAATTGAGGAAGTGTATATGGAGAAAAGAAGGGGGCCTAGAACAGAGCCCTGGGGGACCCCAACTGAGAGGGGGGCAGGGGTTGAGGAGGAGCCATTAAAGGAAGTGGTGAAGGAGCGATTGGATAGGTAGGAGGAGATCCAGGCCAAGGCAAGACCATGGATGCCCATGGACTGTAGTGATTGGAGGAGGAGGGAGTGGGCAACAGTGTCAAATGCTGCAGAGAGGTCAAGGAGGAGCAGGATGGAATAACTGCCTTTGGCCCTGGCAAGGGTAAGGTCGTTGACCACCTTGGCAAGGGCTGTTTCAGTTGAGTGTGCAGGTCGGAATCCAGACTGTAGGGGGTCAAGTAGGGTATTGGTGTTGATGTATTGGGTAATGCGTTGGTGGACTAGGCGTCGAGGCGTTTAATCTGTCCCACACTGCGTTCCAAGCTGCGGTCACGTGACTACAAAGACTTCCTACTTCCGGGTTGAAGGAGGAAGCGTAGTAGACATGATGCAGCTTTGAATGCAGCGTGAGATGGATTAAAGAAAACCTAAACTGAAAATTATAAGTCAAAATAACCATACACAGGTCATACTTACCTCCTGTGTAGTCTACTCCTCAATCTCTTTTTCCTCTCCTGCGTCCTGTTTGTCCACTGTGATCAATGGAATTCTCCGTCCTCCATTTTGAAAATGGCCATTACACCATAACAGCTTCCTGGTCAGCACACTGTTAAACTGTAACATCGCCCACTTGAGCCATAGGGAAACATGGACACATCAGTTCTCCTCTGAGCTGTAACTGACAGCAACTGATATATAACTGACAGCAACTGATATATTTCAGTTCTGACAAAATGTTGTCAGAACTGGAAGGGATCATTGTCAGAAGAAAATGGTGAGCTTCTGAGAGGAATTGATGGCAAGGTAACTATGTAATGTTCATTTGAAGTTACCTCATGTGTTTATTTTAAAAAATACAGGTTCCCTTTAAAGAAGACGGCTGCTGTATAAGTTTAACCCCACCACACCAAGCCGGTCTGGTGCGCTAATTAGGAGGATGAAATCCGAATGAAACCCATTCGGATTTCATCCGGAGATAATCATTATCAAACCATGGAGGTCTAGATTTGGAGTCACACACAAAATTAAAATGGAAAACCTACCATCAATGCATTAACAGCAACCAGCATGAACCATGCAACCTGATGTGGGAGCTGGACACTGCTAAATCGGTAGGTATGCTTGAATTTCTACAAACTTTGCTGTGACAAGACATGACCTGGCATTTTTATTCTGCTAGCTGCTGCATACAGTGTTGGCTTCCCTAACTACATTTGTGTGCTTGTGTACTTCCCTGCAATGAGGCAACTAACCCTCCTGGCTGCAGACAGAGTTCTCTTCAAAACAATTTCAATCTGTGCTTGCTTGCAGATGTGGACTGCCTCGCATCAATTTATGCTGTTTTGATGAGCTGACTCATCAGTGTTTGCTGCCTTGTTCACACTACACACTTTACATGCCACAATGGATGTGATTATATGACGTATTGTCCACAGGGCTCGGAAACTGCATCTTATTGACTGGTGTTATAATGCAAATCATCATTGCAGAGTTTGGCATTATATCAAGGTGCTATGAACTTGTAGCTGGAGCTGAACTCAAATAGCTTCTCTTAGCCTATACAGGTGGTTAGATGACATTTAGAATCAGAATTTATTTCGCCAAGTACAACGGTGGATTGTACCCGGAATTGGTTTTGGCGCATACAGGGTCGTTGATGAAAATAGCATACAGTTAAGCATGGTACATACGTAGACATGGGGACAAGCATACATAGGACAACATTAACAGCTTGTGCGTACAATGAAACAGAGCATCGTATACAGTGAAGCATGGTACATACGTATAGACAATAAGAGCATAAAAAAAACAAAAAGCATTACAGCATACACGTACAGTTAACGTAATACAAGCAAAGCAATTACATACACTGATAGCAGGAACAGAAAAAGAGTGGGACAGGAGGAGCAGCCTGAGAGCTGATATGAGCGCTGCCATTTTCGGCACTGGACGCTACACAGCGACACGCTCCCAACAAGACAGGTGCAACCGATTGTCCACGGAAAGTAGAGAGAAAGCAGGAAGCAGAAGCAGCGGGGCATCATGATGGCGGCGGACAGCAGAGTTCACTCGAGCCAGGTTGTCCGAGGAGTAGCGCTTCTAGTTACAAGTCTGCACGGCTGGGTACTGAGGGCGCAGACACACTGGGGGCCCTGTGGTGCCAGGGGGGCACTTTTGCCGGGCAGCAGTGGTGGACGTGGGGCCACCCCGGCTGGGCGGCAGTGGTGGACATGAGGCCGGGGGGCATCTCGGCTGGGCAGCAATTGGTGGACATAGGGCCTGGGGCACCCCGGCTAGGCAGCAGTGGTGGTGGTGGACAGGCCAGGGCCCAGCAGGAGAGGCCAGGGGCAGCATACCTCATCTGTGGCTGCAACAGGCCCTCCTTTTCCGCATGGCAGCGTGGCCGTTCCTATGGTGACTGGGGAGCCGCTGCGATTATGCCTCCTCTGCACGTGACCCATGTTCCCCCATGCTGGCATCTTGATCTCTAGGCTGGGCGACCCGTGGTGGAGGGGGTCCAGCAGCCCCAGCATTCCCGAGCTGCGGACTACGGGTCACCCGCCCGGTGATGGGGAAGTCTCTGTCGGTGTCCCTGGGCGGCTGGTGGTGGCGGCTGGGAGTGACGGAGCGGAGCCCACGTGGCAGCTCCAGACATTCTGAGAGCCGCCGAGTGCGGTGCGGAGCCGCCGCTGCCCCTCTATGTGGTCCCGGCAGGAGAGGCAAAAACATGTGCTGCATGGATGCGGCGATGCGTGCGGCGTCCCGGCTCCAGAGCGGTGTTCCGGCTCCCCTGGCGAATTCCCCCAGGTCAGGCGATCCCCACCCCGCAGCGGAGCAGAGCACGCGACCTCCCGATCCTCCAGCAGCCCGCGGGGCACATCCGAGGCCCCTGCATCATCCCCAGGTGAGTGGAGGTGGTCGGGAGGTCGCCAGCGGGGGAGTTAGGGGGAAAAAAGAAAAAAAGACCGGAGCCCTGTGGCCATGGCGTCCTCACCCGGCGCCATCTTAGATCAAGAGAGCTTTAAGCAATTGGTCTATGTGGGTTGAATGTGGCTTTATCACCATAACCCACTGCCCATTCTTATGTTGTTCTACTTTTTGATATTTGTTAAATAAAGTTATAACTCCATAGCATTAATGCATTTGTCTTGCAGGAACTGCCACAGGAGGTCTAGCATTGTCTTGCATTAGGAGGAACCCAGCGCCAACCGCACCAGCAAGCATATGGTCTCACAAGTGGTCTAAGGCTATCATCTAGGTATCTAACGGCAGTCAGGCTACCTCTGGTGAGCACACGGAGGGCTGTGCAGCCCCCCAAAGAAATGCCACCCCACACATTACGGACCTACTGCCAAACCGGTCATGCTGGAGGATGTTGCAAGCAGCAGAACATTCTCTGCGGCATCTCCAGACTGTCACGTCTGTCGCATGTGCTCAATCTGGACCTGCTTTCATCTGTGAAGAGCACAGGGCGCCAGTGGCGAATTTCCCAATCTTGGTGTTCTATGGCAAATACCAAAAGTCCTGCACAGTGTTGGGTTGAAAGCACAACCCCTACCTGTGGAGGTCAGGCCCTCATACCACCCTCATGGAGTGTTTCTGACCATTTGAGCAGACACATGAACATTTATGGCCTGCTTGGTCATAGGTAAAAACAAATAAAAGTTGGGGGGCAAGGGTGGACTTACCTCCCCAAAACCAAACACAACCACTATGCATGGTTTAAACAAGATTTAATTCGTACTCCAGAACAAATGCAACGCGTTTCGCGGGTCTCTAGCCCGCTTCCTCAGGCAATAAAATATAATAAAGATATTGCCTGAAGAAGCAGGCTAGAGACCCGCGAAACGTGTTGCATTTGTTCTGGAGTACGAATTGATCAATTTTTACTCAACTGGAGCCTTTGTTTCCATTACAATTACCTGGTTGTCCAGGCTGGAGAAACCTATATAGGTTTGCCAGCTGTCACGCTTGTGTCTGTCACGGTGGTGCTTTGTTGACCACTCCACTGAGATGAGAAAAACCCTTAGAGTGCAGAGTCTAAGTGCCCACGGGTGTTCACCAGAGCTCCCCGCAAGGGACGATGGACTTTCAGCTGCCTATTGTTCACCAGGTTGCCCTCCAGAGTCCTCTAACAGTGGATAGGACAACAGGGGGACACCCCGAAGTGGAGGTGGGTCTTGAAGTGTCTCTGAATGACAGGTGACAGGATAGACGTAGTAGTTAGACAATCCAGGTCAGGGGCAGGCAGCAAAGGTTCAGTACGGTTAAACAATCCGGGTCAGAGGCAGGAAGCAAAGGTTTAGTACGGTTAAACAATCCAGCTCAGGTGCAGGCAGCAAGGTTCAGAACGATTAGACAATCTGGGTCAGAGGCAGGCAGCAAAAGGTCTAGAAGATTAGACAATCCGGGTCGGGGCTGGCAGCAGGCAGGGAGATTCAGAAACAAGCCAAGGTCAAACCAGAGGAGTGGAGATCAAAGAGTAGTCAGGACAGATCGGGTCAGCAACAGGAGATCAGAAATATTAGCAACAGGGCTGGCGAACAGACACACTACCTGACAGACAGATCAGCGCAGAGTGCTGGGAGCAGCTGCCTTTTATACTGCAGGGGGCTGGCTCTGGGATTGCATTTCGCGCCACGCATGCGTCATCACGTACGCCTGCCGCCGCGCACACAATGCCTGGCGCTGCTTCCGACCACATCTCCCGGCAATAGAGACCAAACCATCGCCAGGAACGCATGCGCATACACGGACGCTTCCGCCCAGAGCCCAACTCGGAAGCATGAGCCGCGGAAAACCACGGAACTCTGATTCCCCTACGGCAATCCGGCCAAGCTGCACGGAGGATCGCTCAAAGACCCCCAGACATGGTAAGATCATTGCTGCGTGACCCTGACAGTGTCCCTCTTATGCCGGGGACGTGGCTGGCACGGGTGTAGTAGGAGATAAAAACAGCTAGCAAAGCAAGGCATGGTTAGCCGCAATGATATGCAAAGGCTGTGTTTAAAAGAGTTATTGCAACGCATTTCCCAGGGGAGCATCCCTGCTTTATCGAGCATAACCAGAGTTAGTGGTGCTGCTGCCGAGTTGTTGCTCTCCTTCAGTCTCCTCCACATCTCCTGTTGCCTGGTGGCGCCTCCATGCTCTGGACACTACACTAACAGACACAGCAAACCTTCTTGCCACAGCTTGCACGGATGTGCCATCCTGGATGAGCTGCACTACCTGAGCCACTTGTGTGGGTTGTTTACTCAGTCTCATGCTACCACTAAAGTGAAAGCACCGCAAGAATACAAAAATGACCAAAACATCAGACAGAACCACTCTTTAATTGGGGATGTCTTGCTTATTGCCTATAATTTTCACCTATTGTCTTTTCCATTTGAAACGAAATTGTCATTTCAAATGTCAATTAATTGTCAGTGTTGCTACCTAAGTGGACAGTTTGATTTCACAGAAGTGTAATTGACTTGGCGTTTACATTATATTAACCACTTAAGGACTGCAGTCATAAAACCCCTTAAGGACCAGAGCCTTTTTTTCCATTCAGACCACTGCAGCTTTAACGGTTTATTGCTCGGTCATACAACGTACCACCTAAATGAATTTTACCTCCTTTTCTTGTCCCTAATACAGCTTTCTTTTGGTGCTATTTGATTGCTGCTGCGATTCTTAGTTTTTATTATATTCATCAAAAAAGACATGAATTTTGTCAAAAAAAATGAATTTAACTTTCTGTGATAAAATTTGTCAAAGTAAAATTTCTGTATACATTTTTGTCCAAATTTATTGTGCTACATGTCTTTGATAAAAAAAATCCATCCAGTGAATATTTATTGGTTAGGGTAAAATTTATAGCGTTTACAAACTGTGGTGCAAAAAGTGAATTTTCCCATTTTGAAGCATCTCTGACTTTTCTGAGCACCTGTCAGGTTTCATGAGGTGCTAAAATTCCAGAATAGTATAAATACCCCCCCCAAATGACCCCATTTTAGAAAGAAGACATCCCAAAGTATTCACTAAGAGGCATGGTGAGTTCACAGAAGATTTTTTTTTTTGTCACAAGTTAGCGGAAAATGACACTGTGACAAAAAAATAAATAAAAAAAGTTTCCATTTCTGCTAACTTGTGACAAAAAAAAATTAAATCTGCCACGGACTCACCATGCCCCTCTCTGAATACTTTGGGATGTCTACATTCCAAAATGGGGTCATTTGTGGGGTGTGTTTACTGTCCTGGCATTTTGGGGGGTGCTAAATTGTAAGCACCCCTGTAAAGCCTAAAGGTAGTCATAGGACTTTGGGCCCCTTAGCGCACCTAGGCAAAAAGTGTCACACATGTGGTATCGCCGTACTCAGGAGAAATAGTATAATGTGTTTTGGGGTTTTGTCCATTTACGGAGATATTTCTACACATACCCATGCTGGGTGGGAGAAGTATCTCTGTCAATGAGATTTTTTTTACACACAATTGTCCATTTACAGAGATATTTCTCCCACCCAGCATAGGTATGTGTAGAAATATCTCCGTAAATGGACAATTGTGTGTAAAAAAATAAAAAAAGTCATTTACAGAGATATTTCTCCCACCCAGGATGGGTATGTGTAAAAATACACCCCATATCACATTATATACAAATAAAATCTTCTATGAACTCATCATACACCTAACGGAATACCTTGGGGAGTCTTCTTTCTAAAATGGGGTCACTTAGAAACCAAATGCCTCAAAATGACTGTTCAGGGGTATACGCATCTTCAAATTTTGATGACAGGTGGTCTATCAGGGGCCGAATTTTGTGGAACTAGTCATAAGCAGGGTGGCCTCTTAGATGACAGGTTGTATTGGCACGGAAGTGCAGGAAGCGCAGGATGTTCTCAAATCGTGACCTGAACATGGCAGCAGAGAACATGGGCATGTGATATATTGGGTGCGTAGACCAATAAGACCGCAATACATTCTTTTTGACTAGACCCATGTTAAAGAGAAGGCCCAAAAAAATTTGACATTCGGAATCTTGGAGTGGCTTCCACCGAAAAGGCTGGGCATAGTAGCTTCTTGGATTGGCGGTTGCGTATTGTGTGGCATAACGGTTGGTCTCGCCACAATTAAGTCATACCAGCAGTGATCAGAAAAAAAAAAAAAAAAAATCTGTCACTGCGGTGGGGCGGGTGAGGGTTTGGCTGGGTGATCAGAAGCCTGCATGGGGCAGATTAGGGCCTGATCTGATGGATAGGAGTGCTAGGGGGTGACAGGAGGTGATTGATGGGTGTCTCAGTGGGTGATCAGAGGGGAGAATAGATGCAATCAATGCACTGGGGAGGTGATCGGAAGGGAGTCTGAGTGGGATCTGAGGGTTTGGCCGAGTGATCAGGAGCCCACACGAGGCAAATTAGGGCCTGATTTGATGGGTAGGTGTGCTAGGGGGTGACAGGAGGTGATTGATGGGTGTCTCAGGGTGTGGATAGAGGGGGGAATAGATGCCAGCAATGCACTGGGGAGGTGATCGGGGGTATCTGAGGGCGATGGCCGGTCATTGGGTGCCCGCAAGGGGCAGATGAGGGTCTGATCTGATGGGTAGCAGTGACAGGTGGTGAAAGGGGGTGATTGATGGGTGATTAGAGGGG
Source organism: Hyperolius riggenbachi (assembly GCF_040937935.1). Lineage (NCBI taxonomy): Eukaryota > Metazoa > Chordata > Amphibia > Anura > Hyperoliidae > Hyperolius > Hyperolius riggenbachi. The sequence goes on from NC_090656.1 coordinate 145,787,109, forward strand.
AGAACAGATGGGCAGCACGGTGGCGTAGTGGCTAGCGCTCTCGCCTTGCAGCGCTGGGTCCCTGGTTCAAATCCCAGCCAGGTCAACATCTGCAAGGAGTTTGTATGTTCTCCATGTGTCTGCGTGGGTTTCCTCCGGGCACTCCGGTTTCCTCCCACATCCCAAAAACATACAGATAAGTTAATTGGCTTCCCCTAAATTGGCCCTAGACTACAATATATACACTACATGATACATACATAGACATATGACTATAGTAGGGACTAGATTGTGAGCCCCTCTGAAGGACAGTTAGTGACTAGACTATATACTCTGTACAGCGCTGCGGAAGATGTCGGCGCTATATAAATACTAAATAATAATAATAATGTAAATAATGCACTGGGGAGATGATCAGAGCGGGTCTGGGGGGCTATCTGAGGGTGTGGGCGGGTGATTGGGTGCCCTCAAGGGGCAGATTAGGGACTAATCTGATGGGTAGCAGTGACAGGTGGTGACAGGGTGATTGATAGGTTATCAGTAGGTGATTACAAGGGAGAATATATGCAAGCAACGCACTGGCGAGTTGATCAGAGCGGGTCTGGGGGGCTATCTGAGAGTGTGGTCGTGTGATTGGGTGCCCGCAAGGGGCAGATTAGGGCCTAATCTGATGGGTAGCAGTGACGGGTGGTGACAGGGTGTTAATTGATGGGTAATTAGTGAGTGTTTAGAGGAGAGAACAGATGTAAACAATGCACTTGGGAGGTGATCTGATGGCAGGTTATCTGAGGGTGTGGGTGGGTGATCAGACGCCCGCAAGGAGCAGGTTAGGGTCTGATCTGATGTGTAGCAGTGACAGGGGGTGATTGACAGGTGATTATAGGGGAGGGTAGATGTATACAGTACACAGGGGGGGTGATCATGAGCCCCCAGGGGGCAGTTAATGGCTTAATCTAAAAAATAGCGTTGACAGTGACAGGGAGTGATTGATGGGTGATTAGGGGGGTGATTGGGTGCAAACAGGTGTCTACGGGGGTGGGCAGGGGGGGGATCTGAGGGGTGCTGTGGGCGATCAGAGGGCGGGCGGGGGGCAGATCAGTGTGTTTAGGTGCAGACTAGGGTGGCTGCAGCCTGCCCTGGTGGTCCCCTTGATCACTGGGACCACTAGGGCAGGAGGCAGCCTGTATGATACGCTCTGTATACATTACAAAGCGTATTATATGCTTTCATTGCGGCAGATCGGGGGTTAACAACCCGCCGGCGCTTAACGGCCGGTGGATTGACGTCACGGGTGGGCGGAGCCTATTGCCGTCGGATGCGCGCGCATCACTGCGCGTGATCCCCGGCCCGGAAGAGACCCAGGACCCAATGCGTGTTACGTGGTCCTGGGCATGCCACTTTGCCGCCGCCAATATACAGTGGGCGGTCGGCAAGTGGTTAAGTGTTCCTTTTTTGAGCGGTGTATATACTGTATAGAGCATCTAACCACATAAGGCAATCCACTAAACTATAAAACATACTGGTAAGTGTACTTACTAAATGCAGGTTCTAGCCGTATACATTCTTCACAGTCCTGTAAAAAATAATGATACAATTAGATAGAGACAAATTGTAGTTTTAGTAAAAAGAATCTGTAAGAAAAAAAAAAGTGCCCCATATGGGGTTCTTACCTCAGGAAAAGGAAACCTCGGGATCTTAATGAGGCTTCTCCTGTCGTCCTCCGTCCCAGCACTGTCAGCCACCAAAAAACTGCCGGCAAGCTTGGTGCTTGGCTCCAGGATCATAACAATCCTGTGTGAGACCTTGTGCAGGCGTTGTAGCAGCTTTTCTTCAGGCTCAGGCAGAAATGTGATGTGATCCGCTCTACTGCGCAGGCGTGCACAGTATCTACGCAGTACAGCGGATCTGATCATGCTCAGCTATTTCTGCCTGAGCCCGAAGGAATGCCGCTACTGCCCCTGCATGAAGCTCACACAGGATTGTTGTCATCCTGGAGCCTCAGCAGATCTTCAGCGGCCGACAGCGATGGATAGAGGACAACAGTACAGAAGCCTCATTAGGATCCAGAGGCTTCCCCCTCCCAAAGCAAGTATCCTATAGGAGTACTTTTTTTTCTTAGATTCTCTTTAAATCAAGTCTGAATTTAACTTCTCATTTGATCAAATCTCTGAGAATATACAGTATATACATATAAATATTGAAACGCAGGGGTGGGGATTACAGCTGCCCAGAATCCCCCCTCAGACCATGGCCGGTGCAGTGTCTGGGGACAGGAACAAGTTGAGAAACCAGAATATCTGCAGGTATCCTGCAGCTCACAGCCCTGCCCCCTTTCTTTCCCTGCTACAGTTCACTTTGGATGGAGCAGCAGTATTGTGCACAGAGCATGGAGCAGCTCAGGGTCAGGTATGAGCACAGCCCTGTGCCCTGCTGTGCGAATGCTTCGCTTTCCCCCTTCATTACCAATGTCGGCTATCCTCATTATCTGTATCCAAACTGCTCCTGATCAATCCAATTTTTTGGTCAGTCAGTTGGACAGAAAAATCGCATTAGGTGTACCGAGCATGGTGTCCTACCATATCATTATACCGTATTGTGTGTGGCTGTGCATTAAAAACAACATCCACACTCCATAATGCAACAATGTGCAAGATACAGGCTAATGACATCAACAAACAAAGAAGCAAATCAACCTGTATATAAATACTGCACCACCATATAGAAATACACAAATAGTAATTTTATTATTTTAAATCGCAGCAAAAAAACAAAATCAATTAAAAACCAACAAGGTTGTTTAGACATGATAATGTTTTTTTTTTTAACCAAAACGAGTTTATTTGAAAAAGCAGTAGAAAAGTGTACACAGGCACTACATTGAGCAAAACAGCATGAAAAGGATAACATGTCAGGGGTTACAAAACAACTGTACAGTGCAATAAATAGCTAAGTAAACATATTAATCTTTGTAAGTAAATATGAGAGACATTTAACATTCAGTGTTCTCCCCAGGCTCTTTTAGCCGGGTGCTCCACCCGGCTAGTTTTGGTGACCACCCGGCTGTCATTGGCTCATCATCTCCTCTGCTGTATGCAGAGAAGCACCGGCCCTGCATTCTGTTATCACGCCCCACCCGGCTACTTTTTCTTGCCACCCGGCTACTTTTTCATGCCACCCGGCTGGAAAAAAATTCTAGGGAGAACACTGAACATTAGTGTCAGAGATCCTTCATATAATATCATACAGGAGTAAATATTAGTGGGGTATTTAACACAAATATAGAGTGTGCCTCCATTATTAATTACGTGGTCTGGTATTCAACAATTAAGAATATTAAGAAGGGGGCACAGACATGATAATGTTTAAACAAATTACAAATAATGCCACACCACCAATAATAAATGAATAGCCTGCACTGCCTATACACTAAACCGTGAGGTTCCAAGAGAGCCCCAAAGGTAAATGGAGACCTGGGTCAAATTTGAATAAAGTGCCTGATAGTCAAATTGCGGTACCCATAATAGGGGCGCATGGCGTTAAACCGTGATAAGAAAGCAAGTATCATATGCACATAGGGAAATCAATAAACTAAGTGCATGAAATGGAATATGACAGGCATACAAATGAATAGGCTGCAGTAAATGCATACTACACCGCTAAGCGTCTCCGGGGTGTGAAGTGAGGCAGCGAAAGATGCAGGTGATGGGGGCGCACAGGACCGCTCCACGCGTGGCGTGATCCACGTGACCACTTCGTCAGGAACTGGGGATTATTGGAAATGTGCTCAGTTTTATATTAAAAGGAAGCAATGGGATTGGTTGGACCTAAATAAAGGACGTGAGCTAATCAAAAAAAAAAAAAAAAAAAATATCAGGGCACATGTAAATATGCGCTTCCTCTTAGCTGGACCGCATAAATCTCCCAATGTGTGATTGGCATTATAAGGAAGCGGATGTGCGTCACCAACAGAGTGGAAAACCACACTGGGACGCAAATCGGCATCCGAATCATCAATAGGAGGCGGAAGTGCGTCACCATTTGTAATACAACCACTCTGGGACGCAGCTCGGCATAGATACGGTGGCCCAAATAGACCCAAACACCGCTGTGATTAAAGTACATGTAAAAAATGCTTTTATTTACATTTGAGCAAAGAGTGCCCAGTTCAAAATGATTCATACCCTTATCAATAATCAATAGAAAAGACTTTATTGGCTATTACAGCAATCAAACACTTCCTATAATTGCAGACCAGCTTTTTGCATGTCTCCAAAAGGTATTTATGTACATTCATAGCTTCAATGAGCTCCAAATCATTCAGGTTGGAGGGTCTTGACACCACCCTGATCTTTAGCTCCCTCCACAGATTCTCAATTGGATTCAAGTCAGGACTGTCTGGGCCACTCCAAAACAATGTTGTTGTCAGTTTACCATTTCTGCACCACTTTTGCTGTGTGTTTTGAGTCATTGTCATGCTGAAATGTCCACTGGTGCCCTAGGCCAAGTTTCTCTGCAGACTGCCTGATGTTGTCGTTGAGAATCCTCATGTATTGCTCTTTTTCATGGTGCCATTTACTGTGATTAGGTTCCCTGGTCATTTGGATGAAAAAAGCAACCCTAAAGCATTACGTTACCACCACGTTTGACAGTGAGAATGGTGTTCTTTGGGTTAAAGGCTTCTCCATTCAATTTTTGTTTCATCTGACCATAACACAGAAGACTAGAAGTCGTCTGCTTTGTCCAGATGTGCATTTGCAAAGGCCAAGTGAGATTTGTGTGCCTTAAAGGGGAACTGAAGAGAGAGGTAATATGGAGGCTGTCATGTTTATTTCCTTTTAATCAATACCAGTTGCCTGGCAGCCCTGCTGGTCTATTTCTCTGCAGTAGTATCTGATTAAAACCAGAAACAAGCATGCAGCTAGTCTTGTCAGATCAGACTTATAAGTCTGAACCACTGAAACACCTGATCTGCTGCATGCTTGTTCAGGGGCTATGGCTAATAGTATTAGAGGCAGAGGATCAGCAGGGCTGCCAGGCAACTGGTATTGTCTAAAAGGAAATAAACATGACAGCCTCCATATACCTCTCTCTTCAGTTTCCCTTTAAGTGGAGAAGTGGCGTCCTCCTTGGTCTGCATCTGTGGAACCCAGCAGTGTGCAGCGTCCATTGGATGGTCTGCCTTAAGACATTGCCACCAGCACAGCCCATATTTACTAGGATGGCCTTGGTGGTGATCCTTGTTCTTTTTCACATCTCTTACAATCCTCCTGGCCAGCACAGGAGTCATTTTTGGCTTCAGACCACATCTTCAGATCCTCCACAGTGCAGAACATCTTGTATTTTTTAATAATACTTTGCACTGTAGCCACGAGAACTTGAAAACCTTTAGAAATGGCCTTGTAGCCCTTTTTTGACTTGTGAGGAGCCACAATGCGCAGCCGCAGGTCCTCACTGAGCTCCTTTGTCTTCGCCATGACGGTCCACAAATCAACTGCAGAGAGCTGCTGTTTTTCACCTGTTGTGTTGATTAAAACAGCTGTTCCCAATTAATCAGGGTAATTAGGATGTTTTAGAACAGCTTGGACTACTTGGAATGGTATAGAACTTTAGATTTTCCCATAGACTGACAGTTTTTGAAGGGTATGAATAATTTTGGACTGGGCACTTTTCGCTCAAATGTAAATAAAAGCTGTGAATTCCCCCTCCCCCCCCCCCCCCCCCACACACACACAATAATGCCTCTTGTACATCCTCTTATTATCCTTATCTTTTGGGAGACACCATATCATTTCCCGTCAAAAAATGACTTGCTAGTTGAATAAAAGTAACTACCGTATTTTCCGCCATATAAGACGCACTTTTTCTCCCTAAAAAATGGGGAGAAAAAGTCCCTGCGTCTTATATGGCAAAGGCAGGGAATCCCCGACTTATGAACGCCCGCCGATACGAACCGCGACCCGCCGTCATCGGGGATTCCCTGCCTGCTCTCTCCTGTGCCTCTGCTTCCCTTCTCTGTGTCCCCGCTGCCCGCCTATAGCTGCAGGCTTTGCCTCCCCATGTCGCCGCATGCTGTCCCGCTGTCCCCATATACAGTAGCGGCAGGCTTTACCTCCCCCATGTCGCCGCATGCTGTCCCGATGTCCCCGCTGCCCGCCTAGAGCTGCAGGCTTTGCCTCCCCCATGTCGCCACATGCTGTCCCGATGTCCCCGCTGCCCGCCTATAGCTGCAGGCTTTGCCTCCCCCATGTCGCCGCATGCTGTCCGCTGCCGGTGTATAGAGGCAGTCTCTTACCTTTCCAGCAGCGCCCGCGGGGACAGCCGACCTCTTCACCGCTGCACTTCTCGCTCTAGTGTTGGCTTGTACTGATGACGCGTCATCAGTACAAGCCAACACTAGAGCGAGAAGTGCAGCGGTGAAGAGGTCGGCTGTCCCCGCGGGCGCTGCTGGAAAGGTAAGAGACTGCCTCTATACACCGGCAGCGGACAGCATGCGGCGACATGGGGGAGGCAAAGCCTGCAGCTATAGGCGGGCAGCGGGGACATCGGGGCGACATGGGGGAGGCAAAGCCTGCAGCTATAGGCGGGCAGCGGGGACATCGGGACAGCATGCGGCGACATGGGGGAGGCAAAGCCTGCAGCTATGGGCGGGCAGCGGGGACATCGGGACAGCATGCGGCGACATGGGGAGGTAAAGCCTGCAGCTATAGGCGGGCAGCGGGGACATCGGGACAGCATGCGGCGACATGGGGAGGTAAAGCCTGCAGCTATAGGCGGGCAGCGGGGACATCGGGACAGCATGCGGCGACATGGGGGAGGCAAAGCCTGCCGCTACTGTATATGGGGACAGCATGCAGCGACAGGGGGAGGCAATGCCTGCCGCTATACACGGGCAGCGGGGACATGGGGACAGGAAGCAGTGACATGGGGGAGGCAAAGCCTGCCTACATACACTTAAACTGGCAGCCGGGACACAGGGACAGGAAGCGAGGACATGGGGGAGGCAAAGCCTGCCGCTATTCACTATTGAAAAAGAGAGCAGGGACACACGCTAAGTGGCTAACTGTAGCAGGGACACAGGAGAGAGAAAGGGCAACACAGGGGAGTGGTGACACCTGGGGGAACAGACGGACACCTGGGAACAGAGTGGGGACTCCTGGGGGCAACAGGACACCTGGGAACAGAGTGGGGACTCCTGGGGGGAACAGAAGGACACCTGGGAACAGAGTGGGGACTCCTGGGGGGAACAGAAGGACACCTGGGAACAGAGTGGGGACTCCTGGGAGGAACAGAAGGACACCTGGGGGAACAGAACGGGACACCTGGGAAAAAGTGGGCACTCCTGGGGGGAACGGAATGACACATGAGGGGACAGAAGGACACATGGGGGGACAGAAGGACACATGGGGGACAGAAGGACACATGGGGGGACAGGCGACACCTTTTGGGGGAGAACAAAGTACAGGACGCTCCTGGAACATGGACGCACCAGGTTTAGTAAATATATATTTTTTTCCGGGTTTTTGCCCTCTAAACCTGGGTGCGTCTTATATTCCGGAGCGTCTTATACGGCGAAAAATACGGTAAGTCAAAATTTGCCAGGGGTATGAATAATTATGGGCAGCACTGTAGGATACTTTTTATCCCCATAACCAAAAAGTAGACGGAGACAAATACAAATTTCACTGGGAAAATGTAAACTTCAGCCATACACTGTTAATCATAAGGATCTCAAACTTTGCACAGTTGGTCACTGGGATTAATATTCAGAAAAGTGGGTGGAGCCTATAAAAGACAATCAATTCACCTAATGATTTTCAAGAGGATTATTCAATTGCGGCCATTCTTGCACTGTTAATGGCACATGCCTCAAACCTGATACAGTTGGTCATTTAGTAACTGGGGTTCACATTCAGAAAAGGGGGTGGAGCCACAAACAGCCAATCAGATTGGTTTCATTTCAATGCAAATTATTGATTCCAGAGACGGCAAAGCTCACAAACTTAATCATTGAGTAATTGTGTTTTAGGGTTAGAAAAAGTTGGCGGAGGCAACACCAGTCAAATACATACCCGGGCAACACCAGGCCATCAGCTAGTATAATAATAAAAAAATTTGTGTAATATATATATATATATATATATATATATTATACACACACACACACACACATATATATGTATACATATATATATACACACACACACACACACACACACACACACACACACACTGGGATGCGGAAGTTTAGACAACCTTGCTAATAGTCATAATTTGCATGTATAAAACGTTGGCTGTTACGATAAAAAATGTTAGTTAATTAAATAGATCAGAAGACACACACAGTGATATTTAAGAAGTGAAGTTTATTGGATTTACAGGAAGTGTGCAATATTTGTTTAAATAAATTTGGACACGTCATTTTATTGCTTCCAAAACGTTTCGAACTAATTATTGGAACTCAAATTGGTTTGGTAAGCTCAGTGACCCCTGACCTACATACACAGGTGAATCCAATTATTAGAAAGAGTATTTAAGGGGGTAAATTGTAAGTTTCGCTCCTCTTAATTTTCTTTGAAAAGTAGCAACATGGGGGTCTCAAAACAACTCAAATGACCTGAAGACAAATATTGTTCACCATCATGGTTTACGGGAAGGATAAAGAAAGCTGTCTCAGAGATTTCAGCTGTCCGTTTCCACAGTTAGGAACATATTGAGGAAATGGAAGACCACAGGCTAAATTCAAGTTAAGGCTCGAAGTGGTTACAGGATCTTCTAAAAAAAATAGCATATTGTGACAAAGTTCATTATTTTCTGTAATGTACAGAGAAACATTAGACTTTCATATATTTTAGATTCATTACACACAACTGAAGTAGTTCAAGCCTTTTATTGTTATAATATTGATGATTTTGGCATACAGCTCATAAAAACCCAAAATTCCTATCTCAAAAAATTATTTCATCCGACCAATAAAAGAAAAGTGTTTTTAAAACAAAAAAAGTCAACCTTCAAATTATGTTCAGTTATGCACTCAATACATGATCGGGAATCCTTTTGCAGAAATGACTGCTTCAATGCGGCGCAGCATGGAGGCAATCAGCCTATGGCACTGCTCAGGTGTTATGGAGGCCCAGGATGCTTCATAGCGGCCTTAAGCTCATCCAGAGTGTTGGGTCTTGCGTCTCAACTTTCTCTTCACAATATCCCACAGATTCTCTATGGGGTTCAGGTCAGGAGAGTTGGCAGGCCAATTGAGCACAGTAATACCATGGTCAGTAAACCATTTACCAGTGGTTTTGGCACTGTGAGCAGGTGCCAGGTCATGCTGAAAAATGAAATCTCCATTAAGCTTGGAAGATGGAAGCATGAACCCACTTTTGAACCAGAAACTCTGACCTGGGCTACAGAGAAGCAGCACTGGACTGTTGCTCAGTGGTCCAAAGTACTTTTTTCGGATGAAAGGAACTTTTACATGTCATTCGGAAATCAAGGTGCCAGAGTCTGGAGGGATAGCTAGGTATAGATGATCCCAGTAAAAAGCTAGCTAGGTATAGGTGCTCTCAGTAGTAGTAATCAACTTTAGGCCTGGAACCCACTGAAATCAGCAAACGCAACCGCTAGCGTTTTGTCTGAGCGGTTTGCAAGCGGATTCATGCGCGTTTTTGGTTGTGTTTTGCAACATTGTATTTTTTTGCCCAGCGGGTGCGTAGCGTTTTGCTTTTTTATCCTGATTGGTCCTGTGAATTATTTTTCATTTTGTTACAGTGTGCTGAACCGCAAAACGCTAGCAAAACCGCTCAGTTTAGGTTTTGCTGAGTGTTTCTGCTAGCGTTTCAATACTTTACATTGAAGCGCTAACGCTCCCAAAATGCTGCAGGTCCTGCGTTTGCGTTTCTGGGAAACGCAAACGCTCCTGTGGAAGTTGCCCCATCCATTAACATTAGCCCAGCGTTTTGGCAAACTGCTAGCGTATCGCAGTGCTGCCAAAACGCTGCCAAAAGCGCTCCTGTGGGTTCCAGCCCTTACTCACCGTGCCTCTTTTCAGCAAGGATCACATCAACCCCGCCATGTACATCTTCGGTGGCTCTGGTCTTCTCTCTGCACATCATTGGGGCTCAGCTATAGCTAGCTAACTATTATTGGGGATATCTGGCGACCTTAACCACTTGAGGACCAGAGGTTTATACCCACCTAGTGACCAGGAAATGTTTTACAATTTAGCACTTCACAAGTTTAACAGTTTATTGCTCGTTCATACAAATTAGCACCCAAATGAACTTTACCCCCTTTTCTTCCCACTAACAGAGCATTCTTTTGGTGATATTTGACTGTCGCTGTAATTTTAATTTTTTATTAATTCAAAAGATCATTTTTTTGAAAAATAAAAAACCCTATTTTATATCCCCCCCCCCCCCCAAATTAGCCCTAGATCACGCTACATACACTACACATATACACACAGGCATCAGCCTATGATAGGTATTTGATTGTGAGCAGCTCAGAGGGACAGTTAAGTGACAAAGTCATCCTCTGTACAGCGCTGTGCTAGATCGCAGCATTGTTAACATATATATTTGCTTTTTAGCTCTGTAAGGGCCCATTCACACCTGAGCGGGAATCGCGCGATTCCCGCTCAGGGCAAACCGCTAGCGGTTTTGTAAAAACCGCTACACATTGTAGCCATCGGCAGTAATCTTACTTCCGCGTTTGCGGTTGGCGATAACCGCAAACCAGGGCTGTGGAGTCGGAGCAATTTTGGGTGCCTGGAGTCGGAAAAAAATGCACAGACTCCAACTCCTAATGAATTTGTAACTGTAATTAAAATAGAAAATATGATAAAATGTTCTATTTCTCAGATAATAGTCATTAAAAATAATGTATATCTACAATATATTTACAGTAATAGCTGTGCTCAGTCCACAAAAATGAAATAAACCAATCAAAATTAGTTACTTGTGCTGCTTCAATAAAGCAGTCCCCGTATTTTGAAAGTCAGATATACATATCTGATTGTGACTGTATATATGATGTGTACACAGGAATCTCTGATATATACTAAACAACATCTATGCTGTAAGAATAAAGATTGATTTGTAGCCGTGTCACTAATAGAGATGGTCAATGAGATGGAAATAATTCTGCGTTGATGCTGGTTTATGCAAATGTATGCACTCTCTTTGCTCATGAAATCAAATACTTTGATATGTTAAAATTTGGTTTGGTGACTACAAATTAAAGGGTACCTGAGGCGGATGAAAAGAAAAGTGTTATATATACCTGGGGCTTCTTCCAGCCCCCTTCAGGCTAATCAGTCCCTCGCTGTCCACCTCCACCAACTGGATCTTCTGCTAGGAGTCCTGGTAATTCAGCCAGTCAGCACAGTCTGGCTACGTGCCGCTTCCACAGCCAGGAGCATTCTGCACCTGCGCAATAGTGCTGCGCAGGTGTAGTACGCTCCCGGCGGCGGAGTGTGTGCATGCGCAGTACACCAGACTGGCTCAAGTACCTGGACTCATAGCAGAAGATCCAGGTGGCGGAGGACAGCGAGGGACTGATTATCCTGAAGGGGGCTGGAGGAAGCCCCAGGTATGTATAAAACTTTAATTTCATCTGTCTCAGGTTTACTTTGTTACACAGTAGTACTATACTCTACATATACACTCCCCACAGAGCTGCAGGGAATCCACTGAGAATGCTGTGCACATTGAACACAGAGGTGTTGTCTGTTTACAATCTCCTCATGCACATCATTCTTACATGTACCTACACTTACATTGCCTAGGGCCTGATAGATGTTCTTTGTTCCGGTTTGTACCTTTTACAAATACTCTTACCAAGGACTAGTTTTAGTCTAAAGGGAATAAATATAGTAGTCTACATATCCTTCTCACTTCAGTTGTCTTGTAAAATTCCTAAGCGTTGGCAGTTGAGACGAATTTCACGTTACATACTGTTAATCAACAAAATTGTAATATGCAAATTAGAGGAGTCGGAGTCGAGGAGTCGGTGGAATCCTAAACTGAGGAGTCGGTGGATTTTTGAACCGACTCCACAGCCCTGCCGCAAACGCGCTGCATGCAGCGGTTTGCTTGCGATTAGCGATCGTTATTAGCGTGTTCAGTGATTTTTCCGCGTTAATCACGGGAAAATCACTCCCACAAAACTTAATCGCCGGCGTTCTGCGGTTTCAGATGTGGATGGGCCCTAAATGAGATTTTTTTTTTTTTTTTTTTACACACAATGGTCCATTTACAGAGATATTTCTCCCACCCAGCATGGGTATGGGTAAAAATACACTCCAAAACACATTATACTACTTCTCCTGAGTACAGCGATACCACATGTGACACTTTTTTGCAGCCTAAGTGCGCTAAGGGGCCCAAAGTCCTATGAGTACCTTTAGGATTTCACAGGTCATTTTGAGGCATTTGTTTTCCAGACTACTCCTCACGGTTTAGGGCCCCTAAAATGCCAGGGCAGTACAGGAACCCAACAAGTGACCCCATTTTAGAAAGAAGACACCCCAAGGTATTCCGTTAGGAGTATGGTGAGTTCATAGAAGATTTTACTTTGTGTCACAAGTTAGCGGAAATCGATTTTTATTGTTTTTTTTCACAAAGTGTCATTTTCCACTAAGCATCTGCAAATTTTGATGACAGGTGGTCTATGAGGGGCCGAATTTTGTGGAACCAGTCATAAGCAGGGTGGCCTCTTAGATGACAGGTTGTATTGGCACTGAAGTGCAGGAAGCGCAGGATGTTCTCAAATCGTGACCTGGACATGGCAGCAGAGAACATGGGCATGTGATGTATTGGGTGCGTAGACCAATAAGACCGCAATACATTCTTTTTGACTAGACCCATGTTAAGGAGAAGGCCCCAAAAAAATGTTACTTTTGGAAACTTGGAGTGGCTTCCACCGAAAAGGCTGGGCATGGTAGCTTCTTGGATTGGCGGTTGTGTATTGTGTGGCATAACGGTTGGTCTCAGCCACAATTAAGTCGTAGAGACCAGCAGAAAAAAAAAATTCTGTAACTGCGGTGGGGCGGGTGAAGGTTTGGCCAAGTGATCAGAAGCCTGCAGTGGGCAGATTAGGGCCTGATCTGATGGATAGGAGTGCTAGGGGGTGACAGGTGGTGATTTATGGGTGTCTCAGGGGGTGGTTAGAGGGGAGAATAGATGCAATCAATGCACTGGGGAGGTGATCGGAAGGGGGTCTGAGGGGGATCTGAGGGTTTGGCCGAGTGATCAGGAGTCCACACGAGGCAAATTAGGGCCTAATCTGATGGGTAGGTGTGCTAGGGGGTGACAGAAGGCGATTGATGGGTGTCTCAGGGCGTGATTAGAGGGGGGAATAAATGCAAGCAATGCACTGGGGAGGTGATCAGGGGTGGTCTGAGGGCGATCGGAGGGTGTGGGTGGGTAATTGGGTGCCCGCAAGGGGTAGATTAGGGCCGGATCTGATGGGTAGCAGTGACAGGTGGTGACAGGGGGTGATTGATGGTTGATCAGTGGGTGATTAGAGGGGAGAACAGATGTAAATAATGCACTGGGGAGGTGATCAGGGGTGGTCTGAGGGCGATCTGAGTGTGTGGGCGGGTGTTTAGGTGCTCGCAAGGGGCAGATTAGGGTCTGATCTGATGGGTAGCAGTCACAGGTGGTGACGGGGTGATCGATAGGTGTTCAGTGGGTAAATACAGGGGAGAATAGATGTATACAGTACCCGGGGGGGGAGGGGTGATCAGGAGCCCCCAGGGGGAAGTTTAGGACCCAATCTAAAATATAGCGTTGACAGATTGTGATAGGGAGTGATTGATTGGTGATTAGGGGGGTGATTGGGTGCAACCAGTGGTCTGAGGGGGTGATCAGGGGGGTCTGAGGGGTGCTGTGGGCGATCAGGGGCAGGATCGGTGTGCTTGTGTGCTTACTACAATGGCTGCCTCCTCCTCTGGTGGTCGCTCGATCACTGGGACCACCGGGAAAGAGGCGGCTTTAAGTATTATACACTTTGTATGTGGCAGATCGGGGGTTAGCAACCCGCCAGCGCTGCTAATTGGCCGTCAGGTTGACGTCACGGGTGGGCGGAGCCTGATGCCGGCGGAGGCGCACGCATCTCTGCGAGCGATCCCCGGATAATCAGTCCCCCAGGTGCCACCGCCGATCGCCGTTACGCAGTCCTGGGGGTGTCACTTTGCCGCCGCAAATTGGTAGTGGGTGGTTGGCAAGTGGTTAAAGAAAAAATGTCTTGGTTACAGCGGACACAAATCCTAAAATGAATCTGCACTGTTTCTACTTTCATAGAAGCAGACATATTAACATGTGCTTTCAAATGTGCTTATCTACCATATCTGCCATGGAAGTAAGGGGACATTAGAGGGATCAAATTACAACTTGTAATTAAGACATAAATGAGGGGGTATTAGAAAGAATAAATTCTCTAAATACACACAGGGTTAATTTCTCGGTTTTCCTTCTGCCCTATGCAAGGGTTATGGTCCACTAAACCATAGGACAATAAGTCACTGCACTCGCCCCTCTACAGAATCCTAAATAACACAGTTTATTAGTCTCTGAGCTGATAAGGAGTTGAAAAGGATTGACAGCAAACCTCCCCTCGGGAATTCAATGGAGAGTAAAGGTAGCCATACACTGGTCGATTTGCCATTAGATCGACCAACTGACAGATCCCTATCTGATCGAATTTGATCAGAGAGGGATCGTATGGCTGCCTTTACTGCAAACAGATTGTGAATCGGTTTCAGGCTGAAACCGATCACAATCTGTTGAGCTGCTCCTGCCGCCTGTCCCCCCCCTATACATTACCTGAAGCTGGTTCCGGGTCCTCTTCTCCGCGCTGCACGCATCCCAGCATCCTGCACCGCATCCCAGCGTACACTGTGTCACTCCGTGACCAGGAAGTTCAAATAGAACGCCCTCTATATGAACTTCCTGGTCACTGGAGTGACACCGGAAGTTGATGTACGCTGGGATGGAAGCAGGAACAGAGCGGTGCAGCGCGGAGAAAATGCCCGGGAGCCAGCGTCAGGTAATGTATACTTGATCGGATTGGCCGCCGCTAACGACGCGCTCCCTACCCGCGGGCGATCGACGGTAATTTCCCGCACGGCGCGATCGACGGACCGATCCGATTTCGGGAGGAAATCGGATCGGCGGGTGCGTTTAGCGCAAACGATTGGCAGCAGATTCGATCCCAGTGATCCCAAGAGAGAGACAGCATTGAGTCAATTTGTGTTCATCATGTATCAAGCTTAATTTTAATAAACAGGAGGGATTTTAATAAACAGGAGCAATAGACAAAACGGGGGTTTTTATGTACACTACAAAAGTTTTTTTTTATTAACGCTAGAATGATGAAATGAATAAGAAGCAGAATTTTTTCTCTCCTTATTTTCCCTTTACAATGCATACAAAATAAGGTCATTACTTAAACTACTAGACAACTACCAATTAAAGTGGGGGTCCCCAAACGTTTTGGGTTGGGGGCCGGATCAACATACAGTGGCTTGCAAAACTATTCGGCCCCCTTGAAGTTTTCTACATTTTGTCACATTACTGCCACTAACATGAATCAGTTTTATTGGAATTACACGTGAAAGACCAATACAAAGTGCTGTACACATGGGAAGTGGAACGAAAATCATACATGATTCCAAACATTTTTTTACAAATAAATAACTGCAAAGTGGGGTGTGCATAATTATTCAGGCCCCTGAGTCAATACTTTGTAGAACCACCTTTTGCTGCAATTACAGCTGCCAGTCTTTGCACATCTAGAGTCTGAAATCCTTGCCCATTCTTCTTTGCAAAACAGCTCCAGCGCAGTCAGATTAGATGGACAGCGTTTGTAAACAGCAGTTTTCAGATCTTGCTACAGATTTTCGATTGGATTTAGATCTGGACTTTGACTGGGCCATTCTAACACATGGATATGTTTTGTTTTAAAACCATTCCATTGTTGCCCTGTTTTTATGTTTAGGGTCGTTGTCCTGCTAGAAGGTGAACTTCTGCCCCAGTCTTTTGCAGACTCCAAGAGGTTGTCTTCCAAGATTGCCCTGTATTTGGCTCCATCCATCTTCCCACCAACTCTGACCAGCTTCCCTGTTCCTGCTGAAGAGAAGCACCCCCAGGGCATTATGCTGCCACCACCATATTTGACAGTGGGGATGGTGTGTTCAGACTTATGTGCAGTGTTAGTTTTCCACCACACATAGCGTTTTGCATTTTGGCCAAAAAGTTCAATTTTGGTCTCATCTGACCAGAGCACCTTCTTACACATGTTTGCTGTGTCCCCCACATGGCTTGTGGCAAACTGCAAATGTGACTTCTTATGCTTTTCTGCTAACAATGGCTTACTCTTGCCACTCTTCCATAAAGGCCGACTTAGTGCAGTGCACATCTAATTGTTGTCCTATGGAGAGATTCCCCCACCTGAGCTGTAGATCTCTGCAGCTCGCCCAGAGTCACCATGGGCCTCTTGACTGCATTTCTGATCAGCACTCTCTTTGTTCGGACTGTGAGTTTAGGTGGATGGCCTTGTCTTGGTAGGTTTACAGTTGTGCCATACTCCTTCCATCTCTGAATGATCGCTTGAACAGTGCTCCGTGGGATGTTGAAGGCTTTGGAAATCATTTTGTAGCCTAAGCCTGCTTTAAATTTCTCAATAACTTTATCCCTGACCTGTCTGGTGTGTTCTTTGGACTTCATGGTGTTGTTGCTCCCAATATTCTCTTAGACAACCTCTGAGGCCGTCACAGAGCAGCTGTATTTGTACTGACATTAGATTACACACAGGTGCACTCCTTTGTATTGGTCTTTCATGTGGAATTCCAATAAAATGGATTCACGTTTGTGGCAGTAATATGACAAAATTTGGAAAACTTCAAGGGGGCCGAATAAGTTTGCAAGCCACTGTACTTCAGACTGCTGGGGGGCCGGAGTATACATAAGATGTAGAAGTATGTGTGCCAGACAGTGAATCAACCTGCCAGATGACAACCGGATGTGGAATTTGATTGGAAACCAGCGAATTACTGCTTTCTGGCTTCATTCTATATGCTGACCACCAATATTTCAAGATTTAGCTGACCGCATCTATAATACATTTTGTGTGTAAAAAAAGCCTCAGGGGGCCACATTCGGCCCGCTGGCCTTAGTTTGAGGACCACTGAATTAAATTTTTTAGATTTTCTTTAAGGGAACACACTGCCACAAACATAAGGAGCAATATGAACCCTAATACAGATTTAAAAAAAAAAAAAAATTCTTCATCAATAGTTGTCCTTTTATAGAAAAAAATATCACCCACAAAAAGCCTAACTTATCCTGAAAATATTTATAAATCATTTAGTTGAGATAGGTAGTGATAAAGTTATTGCCAAAATCAAAGCTGCACTGAACTGTGGAAACAACCTCAGTATCGAAGTCCATAAAAGCATAAACTAATATTAATCCCTTGTTCTCAAAAAGTAGGGTAACCACACAAACATGCATATTTACGTCCTGAATGAAAGATATGCTCTTTTGCATGAAAAGTGTTGATATTGCTGATTTGGTCATTTCCCTTAGCATTTTAGGGTCCAGTTCACTTCAATTTATTAACCACTTAAAGGGAACCTGAAATGAGTAAAATTATTTAAAATAAACACATGACATAGCTGCAAATGAATATTACATGCTTACCTCACCGTCAGTTCCTTTCAGAAGCTCACCATTTTCTTTACAGTGATCTTTTCCAGTTCTGACAATATTTTGTCAGAACTGAAATACACCAGTTGCTGTCAGTTATATATCAGATGATTTCAGTTACAACTGAATGAGCAATGTAATGTAATGTCCATGTTTTCCTATGGCTCAAGTGGGCGATATTACAATTTATCAGTGTGCTGACCAGGAAGCGGTTATGGGGTAATGGCCATTTTCAAAATGGAGGACGGAGAATTCCATTGATCGCAGTATAAATAGGATGGAGGAGAGGAGAAAGATTGAGGAGTAGATTACACAGGAGGTAATAATGATGTGTTTATTTTGACTTAATTTTCAGTTCTGGTTTGCTTTAAAGGGAATGTCCAAGTAAAATAAAAAAATGAGTTTCACTTACCTGGGGCTTCTACCAGCCCCATGCAGCCATCCTCTGCCCTCGTAGTCACTCACTGCTGCTCCAAGTCCCCCGCTGGCAGCTTGCCGACCTCGGAGGTCGGCGGGACGCATTGCGTACATTTTTACGCATTCCCGCCAGTGCAGGAACATTAACACATACATTTTTACGCGTTACTGGTTCAATGAGTACATTTTTACACATTGAACCAGTAATGCGTAAAAATGTATGTGTTAATGTTCCTGCACTATCGGGAATGCGTAAAAATGTACGTAATGCGTCCCGCCGACCTCCGAGGTCGGCAAGCTGCCAGCGGGGGACTGGAGCAGCAGTGAGTGACTACGAGGGCACAGGATGGCTGCATGGGGCTGGTAGAAGCCCCAGGTAAGTGAAACTCATTTTTTTATTTTACTTGGACATTCCCTTTAAGGACCATAGGCTTAAACCTCCCAAATGACCAGCCGTTTTTTTTACACAATAGGTCACTGCAGCTTTAAGGCCTTACTGCAGGACCGTACAACTCAGCATACAAGTGATTCCCCCCCCCCCTTTTCTGCCCACCAACAGAGCTCTCTGTTGGTGGGCAATGATCGCTCCCAGGATGTTTTTCTTGTAAATATGTTTTTTTTTAAATAAATGTTACCTTTATTATTTAAATATCCCTCCCTTCCTCCCCCTGCCAGCCAATCAGTGCAATGACAGCGGATCGCTGTCTTGTCTCCCCAGGGGACATCCGAGTAACACAGCCGTCCCCAGTACACCGTTGCTGTAGATCGCAGAGCTATACACACTAAAGTATCCCAGTGGCGACCGCGCAGGGAGACTGACGACATGGCGGAGCTCCATCATCCAAGCGAAGATGCGCGTGCATTGGCACACGCAATCTCCTGCAACACACGCCCCCAGGACTGCATGCCGATCGGCGTTAGGCAGTCCTTGGGCTGCTGCCGCCGTGTCCAAGCCGATTGGCGTGGAGCAGTCCTTAACAAGTTAATGACCCTGCAGATGAAGTAGAAAGTAATGTTGCTATTTTTGCAGAAAATACAAATTTGTGCAGAATTATCAACATGAAGGAAGATAGTGACATATTGCAGAGGGATCTGGCTAGGATGGCTATACAGGCATGTAAATAGCTGATGAAATTCAACATTTAAAAATGTAAAGTCATGCATCTTAGTCATACCAATGGTTTAGCACCATCTCACTAATGTTATAAATGCTAAAGTATGGATGTTTGTTACTCAATCACGCAACAATGTTTGAACAGATTTGAATGAAATTTGGCACACAGTACATTACCTGGAATAACATATATGATACTTTTTATCCCCATAACCAAAAAGTAGGCGGAGACAAATACAAATTTCACTGGGAAAATGTAAACTGCAGCCATTTTTACACTGTTCTCCAACTTTGCACAGTTGGTTACTGGGTGACTGGGAATAATATTCAGGAAAGTGGGTGAAGCCTACAAAAGCCAATCAAAATTCACCTATTGATTTTAAAGGGGAATATTTAATAGCTGGCATTCTTGCACTGTTAATGGCACAAGCCTAAAACCTGGTACAGGTGGTCATTTGGTGACTGATTTTGTTTCATAATGAGGATAAAATTAAAACCAAAACTTTCTTTAAACAGGTTGACTCCAATAGCTACATCCATTTCGATAGTTTTCACTACAAACCATGGACCACGAACACACCATATAACCAATTCAAACGCATCTACAAAAACTGTACGGATTTACAAGATTATGAGACACAATCCAAAACTTTGGTCAATAAATTTAAGGAAAGGAAATACCCGAAAAAACTCATACGAGATGCAAAATTCAAAGCCAGACACCCCCACGCATCTCCAAAGATCGATAATGACAGATCAGACACCACATTACGCTTCATCACTAAATATAATGCACAACACACCAACATAAAAAATATTTTGACCAACAGATGGGATATCCTACAACAGGACCCATATCTACGAGACTGTATCCCTAAAAAACCGATAATGACATTTCGCAGAGCACCTAACCTTCGTAATCTACTGGCACCAAGTAAAATCAGGACAGCTTCAAAGACACCACCCCAACCAGTAGGTTCCTACCCATGCAACAAAACACGTTGTTTGGCGTGTCCCTTCATAATGAATGCGGATCATCTGGTAGCAACAGTTGACGATATTTCTTACCCCATCAAAAAACATATAGACTGTGATTCAAAAATGGTCATCTATGTAGCGACCTGTCCCTGTGATATACAATATGTGGGGCGCACGAGCCAACAACTACGGGACAGAATTGGGCAACATAGGCGCAACATCTTAAAAGGCCTAGCCACACATAGTCTCTCCAAACATTTTGACCACACCCACAATAGAAATGTGTCATTGCTTTCCTTCGTAGCCTTGGAACAAATCAATCCACTTATACCAGACGCGATCCAGACTCTAAAAAACAGAGAGATGTTCTGGATCCAAACCTTAAAAACGTTAGTACCCTTAGGACTGAATGAACAACTGGAAAAAACATTTTAGAAAGTACCACTCCACAATACAATAGCCAGGTGGGGGTAGGAGGGGAGACAGTACCCCCCTACGGCTCTTATTTTGACACTGATATAGCACAACTTGTATATCTCATAATAATCCTTATGATGGTTCACTTAAACGAGCATAACTAAACATACTTAGAGGCATGTATAGGCTGATATGGACTTACACATAACTTGCTCATTTTGGCTATTGGTTTTTATTTTAGTATAGTTTTTACTTTGCCCCACAACAGTCGCTCTCTCCCTTTACTCCACAATATGGTAATCTTACCTTATATGTCATAGTTTTATATATTACATTTTATAGTGGTGATCAACTTTTTATTTTTGTTTTATCATTACTATATTTATATATTTATCTCTAATCATTTGTTTTACCCAAGCAAATGACCAGGATTATCCTGACCAGTGCTTTTTATATAGAACACCATATAGTACACCAGCTACCATGTTTCCAGTTAGGTTATACAATGTCTTTATAGATTGTTCCTAACATTTCCCACATTGCAGCAATATACGCTACCACCACTAGATGGGGCAAGGATACTGAATTTAATACACATTACTGCAGAACAGCCCCGTTCTCCTATCTCCCGGTAATTTTTCTTAATTTTTCTTTGTTATTTATTGTTGTATCGTTTGGTCCAACACGCTGACTACTGCTTTAGGGCCATTATAACATTACTATTACCCTTGGCCCATAATAATTACTACTAGTACAGGAGGCGCTTATCTTTCCAGTTTACAAAATGTCGACAAGGGCTGTTTTGCCCATAGATGACGTACTTCCGCCCCCTGGGCTTCCAGCACCAGCCTCTGTGGATGTGGCTTCTTTGCATTCATGCCCACAGATGACGCACATTTACCAGGGACTTACTACCTATGATGGCATTATTGTGGGACAGCCAGCGTCCACTTGCGCGCACGCTTGATAGGGAAATCGATCGGCCACGCCCACCACTAGCCGTTACTCAGTGCGAGGTATATAGGAGCTGAGAAGGCGCCCGATAAACACAGAGGTGCCAAGTCAGTACGGACTGCTGCTGGGTAAGTTCGCTGGATTGAGCTTTATACATGGTTCATTGTCTATCACCTCGTTTACCATCCCCACTATGGTGGGAAGACTATAGCTTGAACTTCTATTGATATGGATTGTTTACCTAGCTCTAACAGGTGATCGCAGGGCTTGTTCTTGTTTACAGAGAGACACAATGTAGAGCCTCTGCTCATTTCAGCTGCTTATTTTAGGTGTTTGTTTATTCATTTATCATGTGTATTTATTAGTTATTTATATTTATTTTTATTTATTTTATTATATTTTATAAATGGAGATATGTCAGGATTATGAAAATGGAGATATATCATGTCAATACTCCTTTTTGAGCTATCATGTGTAGAAATGTAGAAATATATAAATCTCTTAAAGGGGCGGCATCCACTATAGATTAGTGCATGTCCGTTGTAACATATAGCTGAAACTGAACATTATTAATATATGATTCTATTTCTTTCTTATTATATTATTCTAAAAAAGATCATGATTAGATTGCGCTCAAGATAGAGATCATAGTTATTTATGGACATTTATTTATGGGCATTGTTTCTTTGGCAATTTTGCATAATCATGTTATTCATGATCAATTTTTGGTCAATTTTTGATCATCGTTACCACCATTTGTAATATTTTTTATATATATATATTTTTTAGGAACATGGTTCGATCAATTTCTGATCATTGCTATAAAGTCTCACTGTTCTATTTGTATGTTTTATTGATTAGATTATTGATTATATTTTATGCATGTGTTTTTGTTTACAGTTGCTCCTGCTTGTAATTGTTTTTTGCCTGAGGAAGCGGGCTTGGGTCCCGTGAAACGCGTTGCAAATTGTTTTTGGTTACTAGGAGTATTAAATTGATTAAATTTGTTTCACCACACAAAGTGGTCCTGTCTATTTGTAGGGTGGGCAACTCCACCATTGCCACCCACAATTTTATGGTTTTTAATTTGGTACTATTTTTATCCTGTTGGCGCCTCTGTATTTCCAATTTGGTGACTGGGGTTCAAATTCAGAAAAGGGGGTGAAGCCACAAACAGTCAGATTTGTTTCATTTCAATGGAAATTATTGATGCCAAAGACTGCAAAGTTCACAAACTAGGTCATCTAGTACAAAATGGACGTGATACAGATGGGTACTTGGAGATGGACTTAGGAGTACTTGTTGACAAATTAAATCCTATTCAATGTCAAGCAGCTGCAGAAATTGAACATTTTTTTTGGGCGTGCATTAAAAGTAAAATAAAAACTCAAAAATAACAGGATGATAGCATAATACTGCCCGTTTAAACCTCTAGTAAGGCCACATCTGGTATAAGGAATTCATCACATTGCAGGAGTGACATTGCAGTTTTAGAGCAGAGGCAGAGATGAACAAAATTGATTAGAGAACCAAGGTTAGATAAACTGGGCTTTAGTCTGGAGAAAAGACTCCAGAAGATCCAATTAACACATATAAATACATCAGGTGGCAATATAAAAGCTTGGGGGTCCCCCCAACATACAGTTAACCATTTCCAGGCTCCGGTAGCATACAATGAACAGGATAGGGTCTGTATAATGCTCACCATGTCAGCCTGAGCCTATATAGGTGTGGAAGTTAAATAGTTATTTGCAGGGCTGTGGAGTCGGAGCAATTTTGGGTACCCGGAGTCTGTGATTTTATAAACTGAGGAGTCAGAGGATTTTTGTACAAAATCCACAGCCCTGGTAAGTATTAGAGTTTGAGTCGAGGAGCCGTTTTGGGTACCCGGAGTCAGAGTTTTCATAAACTGAGGAGTCGGAGTTGGAAGATTTTTGTACCGACTCCACAGCCCTGGTTATTTGGGTTGAAAAAAAGACATCTGTCCATTGAGTTCAACCACAAAAGTTAACGCAAGATGAAAATATTTGATACTTACCCAGGGCTTCCTCCAGCCTCATAAGCATATGCCCCTGACCAAGGCATATGGGCGAAATCCGGATTGGGAATACTTTTAGATATGCAATAAACACAAGAATTTGTAAGTGCAATTTTGTGTGGGCCTGTCAACTTTGGGCGCAGTCTGCACTATGGTGTTTGTCCCCTCTGCATCCCCATAACCAGGAACCAGCCGGCATAGTCCTGGAACACATTGGACTGCGAGCGGCGACATCACCACTGGCGGAAGGGGAAGGAGACGGTTTCCGCATCTCCATGCGACCATCCGCGAGCATACAGCTCCACTATCCATGCGGACCCCGTACAATCGTACGCAATATACGGAGGACCCTGCACACTGATAGGGAGGTATTTCCATACTCCCAAAAGGTACTGTGTCACACATATGAACTGTCTCTCAGGAATTGTTGTCCACGAGTATTTGCAGTGCGCAGTTTTTCTGGACGGACGAACTTGATCATATTGATCTGTACCATTATTGTAAGCGCCAGGTGCTCCATTATTTTCTCCCGGTATTAATTAAAAGGCAGCCTCCATATTCCTCTTGCTTCAGTTGTCTGAGCAAACCAAGGGGCTTATCTATTAGCCACACAATCCTTGCCAGATCCCTTGTGAATAATGTATCTGGCTGACACATTTGCAAAAAGAGAAGACAAAAACAAATTATCTCTACCTTCTTCTGATTGTATGTTTTAACATTGTCACTCAACAGGAATATAGTCTGAAGAATGCTTCCTAGCTAAAAGCTTACTTTTAGATTAATAAATTGTAGTAGCCGGATTCAAAACTTCCTGCTAGTAAAATCTGTGCTCTAGTCTGTAGCAATGCTTAGCTACTAAGATAAGGATTAACACATACATGCTTCAATTCATTAAAGGCTGTTCGAAAAAAAAAAGTCAGGAAAATATCGCATTCAGTATTTTAGACTTTTTTTTTGCTAATTCATATAGAAGTTCGGCAATTAAGCCATGGGTTTCTGTAAGTTTCACAAAAACCTGTTTGGTAATTGCAGAGCAGTGTGGAGTGGTCTCTGTTTTGTTACATGCTGTTTGTGCAGTGATGGCATTACACAAGTAAAAGAAGGGGGGGGGGGGGGGGTTTGAAAAGCTTGACCCTCTCAAGAAGGCATCACATCCTATCACAGGGACTTGCAGGAGACAGGCTGTTGCTATTGGCTTTCTGCTCCTGTCAGTCATAGGTACTGTAATCCTTCTCTGCTTCTGTGAGTCGCGGCTACCGCATAGTCTCTGCACCGTTTTCGACATACCAGAGCTGCCGGTAATCATCGAACATGATACTGAGCTTAAATTTTAGTGGTTTATCGTCCCCCCGGAGATGCTGACCCATTCCGACAGGAATTCTCAGAACGCTGAAATTACAATCTCATACGGTAGTGTTGCTCAATCATACAATCAGGCATGAACTTATACACGGTTACACTTCAGTCTCTTCTAGGCTATGAGTGTTAGTTTAGTACAGCAATTCCTACAGGAATTCTCAGAACTTCTGGCAATGCTGACTCTGTCTTATCCGAGATGGATCAACCTTGGTGACTTCAACGTCTGGGCTGTTAACACTCAATCACAAAATGCAAATGAACTAATAAATCTCATGGGTGGACTAGGCTTCACACAAATTGGAAAATATGCTACCCACAGAGGAGGGCATGCGCTAGACCAGTGGTTCCCAACCTGGGGGCGATCGCCCCCGGTGGGCGATTTGGGTTTTAAGGGGGGGGGGGGGGGGGGGGCGATACATTTGTGGGGGGCGATCAGTATGAAAAGGCAGAAAAAATAAACTAACTCTTTTTAAGAAAATTATAGGCAAAAAATATGATCTGTATAAAATATGCAAGTGTGCATGATAGAGTTGCGTAATTCCTCAGGGCTCGTTGGTCACGCGCCGGTAAGGGAATTGGCGCAAAGTAGTTGAGTCACCGGCTATTTTTTAGCTGGCAAGGTCACAGCGCTACCCCCTCCACTGGCACCACCACCTGGCGTACACATCTAGTTTTCGTGTCAATCACAACACTCACCCCAGTTTGTCATACGTCTTCTATGTCTTTAGTAGGCTACGCCAGTGACTACATTGCGATTACTTTGTGCGTATCTGTTTAGTATTCGCTCGTTTGTTTTGAAGTACGGAAGACCGTGTTGGAGATTCAACATAGCTGCAGCTTAGTCTATTTATGAACTGACTGAAGTTTATATTCAGGACACTAGATGTCACTGATGAGATGTATTTTTCTGCAATGTGTATGGCTTTCTCTCTATGCCTCTTTTCTGCAGTGTTTCCTGTAAGGGTATACCGTACTACCGTCTTTCCCCTAAAGTAAAACATCCCCTGAAAATAAGGCCTAGCTGAAAAATCACGTATGCTGGAAATATAAGGCATCCTCTGAAAATAAGGCCTAGCACTAATCGCAGCCCACATGACGTGTACTTCAGCCACAGCCTGCTACTGTATCATCAAAAATTACAGTCCGTCTCTGCGTGGACTCGGAGGGTTCATGCCAGGCAGCATCGCTGCAGTGAGCGGTGGCCCGCATGACGTGATGCACATACCGGCACTGCTATCGGTATCCTCATATTGCCGTCAGTCTATGCCTGGTCTCTGGGGTCACTCTCTCCGTTCATGCCAGCATTGCCGCCTTCCTCCGCAATTTAACACAAGCTGGCTGCCTGTGAATCTGTGCCGGGGTCACTCTCTCCGTTCATGCCGGCATTGCCTCCTACCTCCGTAATTTAACACAAGCTGGCTGCCTGTGAATCCGTGTAACGTGGAAAACAGTTCAAGCTGCTCCGATATTAAAGCGTTCTAATTGGCCACAGGTCTCAGAGGCGGGGTCATGCTCCGTTTTGAGGCCAATCACTGCACTCGCTGCTACTCAGCGAGTGCAATGATTGGCCCAGTACCGGAGACATGATCCCGCCTCTGAGACTTGTGGCCAATTAGAACGCTTTAATATCGGAGCAGCTTGAACTGTTTTCCACGTTACACGGATTCACAGGCAGCCAGCTTGTGTTAAATTGCGGAGGAAGGAGGCAATGCCGGCATGAACGGAGAGAGTGACCCGGGCACAGATTCACAGGCAGCCAGCGTGGGGACACACATTGTGCAGTGCCGATCAGGCACTTGTCATGTCATCCTTACACACAGCAGATTTAACAACTGTGTGCAGGGATGACATGACAGGTGCCTGATCGGCACTGTGTACAATGAGCAGCAGGCAGAGGCGGCCAGGATGGGGACACATCATGCGTAGCAATATAAGACATCCCTGAAAAAAAGCCCTAGCACACTTTTTGGAGCAAAAATTAATATAAGACACTGTCTTATTTTCGGGGAAACACGGTAAGAGAAGGGGGGCGACAGGGGTGAGTCGTCTCCCCCTAAGGGGCGATACCACATAAAAGGTTGGGAACGACTGCGCTAGACTTACTGTTCCACCTTGGAATGGACATTAGTAACATAACAGTAACCCCAGTGGTGTGGTCAGACCATCACATAATACAGTTTACTATTGAACATCACCCTATCAAGCAGCTCCCTAAAGAAACAATCAAAATCTGTCCCCTGAATAAATTAACACCGGAGAGGATAACTGCCAACCTGGATTTTACAAATCTGCTCCACAGTCAAATGGACCCAAACACTCTAGTAACCCAGTACAACACGATATATGAAACACTTGATAGTATTGCCCCATGGCGCACCAAATCAGCAACCAAAAAGCAGAAAGCTAATTGGTTTGACAAAACCATCATGGATCTAAAAAAGAAAGGGCGCAGACTAGAAAGACAGTGGCGTAAATGAGGGTCTGAGGAGCAGAAATCTAGCCTAGTTCAACACCTCAGACAATACCAACAAGCAATAACCAAGAAAAAAAATCATACTTTATCTCGCACAAAATATCTACAGCCAACAACAGAGCTGCTCAACTCTTCCACACAGTGGAATCACTCTGCAATCCTTCCTGCCTAAAAGCCCCAACTACATTCTCCAGGGAAAGGTGTGAAAAATTCTCTGCCTTCTTTACAAACCTTGGTGTAATTGCCTTCTTAAAACAGAAGGAATTCACTTATAAGTGAACATTTGTGGTTACCCACAATGCCCTACTGAATATGCAAATTATCCCTTTTTGCTCTTGTGAAGCCAAGCAAGCATCCAGAACCGCTGGTTTATAGCAAGCCTATAGCTTTAAGTTTTACACAGCCATATCAAACCCACATGTAGACAGCCTGTTTCGGACTTTTGGTCCTCATCAGTACATGGCAGGGATTGATAAGGCTGTATGGAATAGGGCTTGGACGAGAACAACAGAGTAACCAAGCAGCTCAGGGTGACCCAAACTACTAGGAATGTATAGGGGGATAAAAGGAACCAAAAAGCCCTCCTACTAAAAAAGCAAAGCTTGGTGTAATTGCCTTCTTAAAACAGAAGGAAATTTGCAATAATTCAGTTATAAGTGAACATTTGTGGTTACCCACAATGCCCTACTGAATATGCAAGTTCTTCACAAACAAGGTGTCTACCATCCGTGCCAGCATTACACCAACAACATCAATTGTCCACTGGTCTTTGCATCTGCCTACTACCGTACCACCATGGCAAGTCTTTGAATGAGAATTCCAAAATCTTCTTCACTCAGTGTCAAAGTCTCCGCCCCACTACCTGCGACCTGGATCCGGGCCCAACTGGATCCTTAATGCAGTGCCCAGAGCTGATCAGGCCAGCACTTCAAAAAATCACTCAGTGCTCCTTGCAAAGTGGACTTTTGCCAGAAGAACTAAAGAAAGCAATCATAAAACCCCTCTTGAAGAAACCATCACTAGATCCTGATTCTGTAACCAACTACAGACCTGTGGCGAACCTACCATTCCTATCAAAAGTTATCGAGAAAGCAGTCGCCAACCAGCTAGAAGCTAGGCTTACAGATAACAACATCTTTGATACTTTTCAGTCAGGATTCAGAAAAAGGCACAGCACTGAAACGGCATTAGTCCGAGTAATGAATGATCTACTTACTGCAAAGGACAAGGGTGATTGCTCAATTCTGATTCTTCTTGACTTGTCTGCAGCATTTGATACTGTGGATCATGAAATACTAATCCAGCGACTGAAGAATTACTGTGGCCTAAGGGGTACTGTTCTTAGCTAGTTTCAGACTTTCCTATCTGGCAGGACACAGCAAGTATGTCTGGGCACACACTACTCAAATCCAGTGCCACTTCCCTATGGAGTTTCACAGGGTTCTGTACTATCACCATTACTCTTTGCAGTCCACATGCTCCCACTGGGCAACATAATCCAGAACTATGGCCTAGGATACCATTGTTATGCAGATGACACACAACTGTATCTGTCCTTCAAGCCTGGCACCCAAGACCGATCAGCATCCATAAATGCGTGTCTAGTGGATTTACAAAATTGGATGAACACCAGCTGGCTGAGGCTGAACTCTGACAAAACAGAGGTGTTGGTGGTAGGTGGTCCACACATGATGGAGAGAGTTCAAAATGCTCGCCACCTCCAACTAACAATTGGGGGAGATACTGTACAGTATAAAGACTCTGTGCGAAACCTTGGGGTGATACTGGATGGAAATCTAAAACTCAAACAGCAGATATCAGCTGTTAAGTCTTTCTTCTTCCATCTAAGAAATATAGCGAAAATCAAACCCCTTATCCCAGCTGAAGACCTACCTGTCCTGGTTCATGCATTTGTATCCTCCGGCATAGACTACTGCAACGCCCTGTTCATCGGATCTACAGATAAGGTTCTGCGCCCCTTACAGCTAGTACAGAATGCTGCAGCCAGACTCCTAGCAATGCCCTCCGCAGCTCACACATCACCCCAGTACTGCAAACTATTCACTGGTTGCCAGTAAAATGGAGAATCAATTTTAAGATCTGCCTGCTGACATTCAAGGCTCTACACCACATGGGACCCAAATACATAGCGGATCTATTGGAACTTTATGCCCCTCCACGCACCTTCCGCTCTGCCAACAAGATGAAGCTGGTTATTCCCAGGATACACTTAACATTTGGTGCTCGGGTCTTTTCCTATGCAGCCCCTACTCTATGGAACTCACTTCCACAATCAGTACGAGAGGCTCCTTCTCTGGTCAGCTTTAAAAAAAGGCTAAAAACTCACCTCTTTTCCCTAGCCCTTGAGACTGCATAATGCAGGGTCACAGCGCTTTGAGTCCCCAGGGAGAAAAGCGCTATATAAACATTATTGTTACATAAGTTACATAGTTATTTGGGTTGAAAAAAAAAAAAAAAAAGACATACGTCCATCAAGTTCAACCAGAGAACAAAGTACAACACCAGCCTGCTCCCTCACATATCCCTGTTGATCCAGAGGAAGGCGAAAAACCCTTACAAGGCATGGTCCAATTAGCCCCAAAAGGGAAAAAATGTCTTCCCGACTCCAGATGGCAATCAGATAAAATCCCTGGATCATCATTAGGCATTACCTAGTAAATTGTAGCCATGGATGTCTTTCAACGCAAGGAAAGCATCTAAGCCCCCTTTAAATGCAGGTATAGAGTTTGCCATAACGACTTCCTGTGGCAATGCATTCCACATCTTAATCACTCTTACTGTAAAGAACCCTTTCCTAAATAAATGGCTAAAACGTTTTTCCTCCATGCGCAGATCATGTCCTCTAGTCCTTTGAGAAGGCCTAGGGACAAAAAGCTCATCCGCCAAGCTTTTATATTGCCCTCTGATGTATTTATACATGTTAATTAGATCCCCTCTAAGGCGTCTTTTCTCTAGACTAAATAAACACAGTTTATCTAACCTTTCTTGGTAAGCGAGACCTTCCATCCCACGTATCAATTTTGTTGCTCGTCTCTGCACCTGTTCTAAAACAGCAAAATCTTTCCTGTAATGTGGTGCCCAGAACGGAATTCCATATTCCAGATGTGGCCTTACTAGAGAGTTAAACAGGGGCAATATTATGCTAGCATCTCGAGTTTTTATTTCCCTTTTAATGCATCCCAAAATTAGCTGCAGCGCTTGGCATTGAGTGAGGGCTTGTTTCCACTGTTGCGACGCGATTTCGGCCGCATTCCGACGCTTGTAAAAACGCATGCGGATGCGTTTCCACATGCGTTTTTACCCGCGATTTCGCCTGCGATTATGCGAAATTAACCATGACACTGCCAGGGCTAAATAAAATTGAAAAAGGTGCGAAATCGCACGCGAAATCGCGGGTAAAAACGCATGTAACAAACGCATGCGTTTTTACTATTAAATACATTAGCGGCGATTCGCACGGATTCCCGACGCAGGCGAAATCGTTGGCTCTTTTGTGCGTTTTTTTCACGCTGAAAAAAACGCACCTCAACAACGCTACAGTGGAAACAGGCCCATCCACTTGTATTACATGTGCGGATCTGCATGCGTTGGACGCATGCAGATTCGCGATAGTGGAAACGAGCCCTAAGATTATTTAACTTGTTGTCGATGAGTACTCCTAAATCATTCTCCAAGTTTGATGTCCCCAACTGTATCCCATTTATTTTGTATGGTGCTAGACCATTAGTACGACCAAAATGCATGACTTTACATTTGTCAACATTGAATTTCATCTGCCATTTATGTGCCCATATAGCCATCCTATCCAGATCCTGTTGCAATATGACACTATCTTCCTGAGAGTTGATGATTCTGCACAATTTTGTATCATCTGCAAAAATAGCAGCATTGCTCACTACTGAATCTACTAGATCATTAATAAATTGAAGAGCACTGGACCCAGTACAGACCCCTGCTAACAGTCTCCCAGTATGATCCATTGACCACAACTCTTTGTTTTCTGTCCATTAGCCAGTTCCCTATCCATGCACACAAACTCTTCCCCAGTCCTTGCATCCTCAACTTTTGCACCAGACTTCTGTGGGGAACAGTGTCGAAGGCCTTTGCAAAGTCCAAGTATATCACATCTACAGCATTCCCAATATCCACATTAGCGTTCACTACCTCATAAAAGCTGAGCATGTTAGTCAAACAGGACATGTCTTTAGTAAACCCATGTTGATGCTGAGAAATAAGATTATTTTCTGCTATCTCTTAGTAACCCCTCAAATAGTTTGCATACAACTGATGTTAAGCTTACAACAGGTCTATAATTTCCTGGATCTGATTTTTTGCCCTTCTTAAAGGAATACTGTAGGGGGGGGGGGGGGGGGGGGGGGGGTTGGGGGAAAATGAGTTGAAGTTACCCGGGGCTTCTAATGGCCCCCCGCAGACATCCTGTGCCCGCGCAGCCACTCACTGACGCTCTGGCCCCGCCTCCTGTTCACTTTTGGAATTTCAGACTTTAAAGTTCGAAAACCACTGCACCTGCGTTGCCGTGTCCTCACTCCCGCTGATGGCACCAGGAGCGTTCTGCGCAGGCCCAGTATGGTCTGTGCCTGCGCCGGGCGCTCATGGTGACATCAGGGGAAGCGAGGACACGGCAACGCAGGCACAGTGGTTTTCAGACTTTAAAGTCTGAAATTCCAGAAGTGAACAGGAGGCGGGGCCATAGCATCGGTGAGTGGCTGCGTGGGCACAGGATGTCTGCAGGGGACCATTAGAAGCCCCGGGTAACTTCAACTCATTTTCCCCGACCCCCCTACAGTATCCCTTTAAATAATGGGAAAACGTGGGCTGTATGCCAATCCGTTGGTACTCTGTAAGTTGAAAGAGTCACAAAAGATAAGATAAAGGGGTTTATCTACAGTGGCTTGCAAAAGTATTCGGCCCCCTTGAAGTTTGCCACACTTTCTCACGTTACTGCCACAAACCTGAATCAATTTTATTGGAATTCCACGTGAAAGACCAATACAAAGTGGTGTACACGTGAGAAGTAGAATGAAAATCATACATGATTCCAAACATTTTTTACAAATCAATAAATGCAAAGTAGGGTGTGCATAATTCTTCAGCCCCCTTTGGTCTGAGTGCAGTCAGTTGCCCATAGACATTGCCTGATGAGTGCTAATGACTAAATAGAGTGCACCTGTGTGTAATCTAATATCAGTACAAATACAGCTGCTCTGTGACGGCCTCAGAGGTTGTCTAAGAGAATCTTGGGAGCAACAACACCATGAAGTCCAAAGAACACACCAGACAGGTCAGGGATAAAGTTATTGAGAAATTTAAAGCAGGCTTAGGCTACAAAAAGATGTCCAAAGCCTTGAACATACCACGGAGCACTGTTCAAGCGATCATTCAGAAATGGAAGGAGTATGGCACAACTGTAAACCTACCAAGACAAGGCCATCCACCTAAACTCACAGGCCGAACAAGGAGAGCGCTGATCAGAAATGCAGTCAAGAGGCCCATGGTGACTCTGGACGAGCTGCAGAGATCTACAGCTCAAGTGGGGGAATCTCTCCATAGGGCAACTATTAGATGTGCACTGCACTAAGTTGGCCTTTATGGAAGAGTGGCAAGAAAAGCATAAGAAGTCCATTTGCAGTTTGCAACAAGCCATGTGGGGGACACAGCAAACATGTAGAAGAAGGTGCTCTGGTCCGATGAGACCAAAATGGAACTTTTTGGCCAAAATACAAAACGCTATGTGTGGCAGAAAACTAACACTGCACATCACTCAGAACACACCATCATGACTGTCAAATATGGTGGTGGCAGCATCATGCTATGGGGTTGCTTCTCTTCAGCAGGAACAGGGAAGCTGGTCAAAGTTGATGGGAAGATGGATGGAGCAAAATACAGGGCAATCTTGGAAGAAAGCCTCTTGGAGTCTGCAATAGACTTGAGACTGGGGCGGAGGTTCACCTTCCAGCAGGACAACGACCCTAAACATAAAGCCAGGGCAACAATGGAATGGTTTAAAACAAAACATATCCTGGTGCTAGAATGGCCCAGTCAAAGTCCAGATTTAAATCCAATCGAGAATCTGTGGCAAGATCTTAAAATTGTTGTTCACAAACGCTGTCCATCTAATCTGATTGAGCTGGAGCTGTTTTGCAAAGAAGAATGGGCAAGGATTTCAGTCTCTAGATGTGCAAAGCTGGTAGAGACATACCCTAAAAGACTGGCAGCTGGAATTGCAGCAAAAGGTGGCTCTACAAAGTATTGACTCAGGGGCCTGAATAATTACGCACACCCCACTTTGCAGTTATTGATTTGTAAAAAATGTTTGGAATCATATATGATTTTCGTTCCACTTCTCACGTGTACATCACTTTGTATTGGACTTTTATGTGAAATTTCAATAAAATTGATTCATGTTTGTGGCAGTAATGTGACAAAATGTGGAAAACTTCAAGGGGGCCGAATACTTTTGCAAGCCACTGTATAACTGAAATTAATTCCCTAAGGACCAGAGGATGCATGCCATCCGGGCCAGGTGCCTTGTCTATTTTTAATTTATTTGGTCTTGCCTTTACTTCTTCCTGCATTAAGTATTTAATATTACAGTTGGAAGATTGAGACTCTTCTGCCTCTGTAATTTGCAACAGTGATGTTTCCCTTGTGAAGACAGAAGCAAAGAAAGCATTCAACAACTCTGCCTCACCTTGGTCATCCACCATTGAGTCCTCTCCCCCCCCATCCTTTAGGAGTCCAATACAGTCAACCTTTCTTTTTTTAGAGTTGATGCACTTAGATTTGATATCCCTAGCGATTTGAATTTCAGCTTCAATCTTTGCCAGCCTAATTTATTTTTTACAATTTGTATTGCACTCCTTATAATTGTTTAAGGCAGCCTCTGTCCCCTCCTGTTATAGGACCTTATAGGCATTCTATTTCTTCTCCATTTTATCTCTAACCTTTCTATTCATCCATAGAGGCCTTTTTTTATTCCTAGATATTTTTTTTTCCATATGGAATATACATGCTACAATATTGATTGAGTGTAAGTTTAAAATCTTGCCATTTCCCTTTGATGTCCTCCCTTTGTAGCACATTATCCCAGTTCACCAAAGTTAGTGCCTGCCTGAGTTGATTGAACTTTGCTTTTCTAAAATTCATAGTTTTAGTGGTCCCGCTGCCCCGCGGCCTATCAGTCACCAGATCAAACGTTATGTTGTGATCACCATTTTACCTCATGCTGTAATCTTGATTAATTGACATTTGCTGACATTTGTTGATGTGTTTACCACACAAGTCAGTAATTTACCTCACTGCTCAGTAATTTCAGCTTGCCATGTGGTAACAGCCTTGATGCATTGAAGCTAGTGTTTCTCTCCCTCCTGCTTCTTCCCCCTCCCCTTACTTGTAGAGTACTCAGACACAGGCTGGAATGATTTGTCTGATCTGTCAACACTGGAACAGCTTGAAAAGAAATCTCTGAAAACACTATCATATGTGTGCTAGGACCCAAAGTATTGTATACCATATAAAGGGAGGTAATGGGCCCTTTAAACCAG
The DNA here is from genome assembly GCF_040937935.1 of Hyperolius riggenbachi. Classification (NCBI taxonomy): domain Eukaryota; kingdom Metazoa; phylum Chordata; class Amphibia; order Anura; family Hyperoliidae; genus Hyperolius; species Hyperolius riggenbachi. The sequence goes on from NC_090656.1 coordinate 145,822,129, forward strand.
CACTTAAAAAGAAAAAAAGTTCTTGGAACTCACTGGCTATAACATTCAGGTGATACCTCACAGAGATGAGGGAGCATGGGTCTGAACAAAGGGGACCCAAGTGCAATACAAAAACAGGTCCTGCTTCAATTCACCATAGACTTTATTAAAAAAAAAGGTATTATAAACACTGTATATCACCAATAGTATCTAAAAATCATAAAACTGTTAAAAAGGTTTGGGGAGGCACCCAGATTTTCTACTAATGGGTCTGAGTATATTAAATAGAAGTCGCGTGGGGCAAGGGCGCCTGTTCTAAAAGGTGCCCTTGCCCCACACAACTATTTAAGGTTACTTGTTTGTACTGACCTGAGGAAGCGGGCTGAGACCAGTGAAACGTCTACAATTAACCACTTGATAATAAAGACTCCGTACGTTATATTCGAGTGAGTCTTCTTTGGAGGTAAGACACCACTTCTTATAATACCATACAGTAATATACTTAGACCCATTAGTAGAAAATCTGGGTGCCTCCCCAAACCTTTAACAGTTGTTAAACCCACACCCCCAAAAGGGGTGCTAGCACTTCCCACTTGTATATCCATCATACCAATGGAAAAGCCGACAGGAGGAGAGCGACCACCCTGTTCCAGAAGGTTCCGGGATAAAATTACCCACAATCCCCCATCGTTTAAGACCTGACGTTACTATACTATTGGGCTCCCGGTCTCTCCCCCTTTCTACAGGCCGAAGGATCTCCACTCCCATTGTGAAGGGACCTCCAGAGACCTGCACCAATCCTATAAAATCATAAAAGTCACCCTCTTATGTGGAAATTGCACAGCCAGCTAGGCTCACGCATAACCCATGCTCACATGTATCCCATACACACAAGAGATCCCTGTAGGTAGCAACCATGCACTAATAACTAATAGCCATAGAGTGCTCAGACTTCCAGGTTAATGCCTGGTATTGTTCACACTGAGCCAAGGATTAGGTTTTCTTGAGAATTCATGAGGCATAGCCACCATAGTTCACTAGTAGAGTTCAGCTTGACCTCCAAAGATCCTTAAGCAAGTCAAGAGGGACGGGAGTGCATTACCTTTTAAAACCAAAATTTCCACTATACAGATTGCACTTACTATTTAGTGTTAGGGCTCATTTCCACTATCGCGAATTCGCATGCGTTTTTCACATACAAATTCGCATAGCAATACAAGTCAATGGGACTGTTTCCACTTGTCAGGATTCCTTTGCGTTTTTCTGTGCAGAGAAAATTCGCATGGCAGAGCCATCAGAATTCGCATACCGCTATGCGAATCGCATACAATGTATTTAATAGGAAATTCGCATGAGGTTTTTTTTATGCGAATTTTCATGCGAATTCGCATAGAAACAATGGAAAAGCACACCAGCACTGCCATGGTTAAATTCGCACACATCGTCATCCATGCGAATTCGTGTGCGAATTCGCGTGAAAATTCGCATGGACCCGCATACGAATTTCGCATCTGCATGCGAATTTTTACCGCGGCGATTCGCACCGCACAAGTGGAAATGCAGCCTTAGATGCTAAAGCCACAAAGAGGTCTCCTAAGACTGTCACAGCCTGGCCAGGGCTGGCAGTGTGGATGGAACGAAGGGGGGTGCATTAATTAAAGGGCCATAACTGTTTTGCAGAGCGCAAGTTTTGTTTTAATGTTCCCATCCTTAAGCAAGTGTCTGATAATCAAACAGTATAAGACATGTGCAGATCTGCATCAGAGATTCATAGGCTGTTGGTGCTGTCTCCAGAGTCTCACAACACGCAGTTGATGGAATCTTAGCTTGCATCATTAGGGTGTCACCCATGAGTGTTTCAGGCAACGTGAGACGTGTATACATGTGGCAGTAATGTAAGCCATTATCCACACCACCACTCTCGTAATGCCTTCCATGCGGTCAATTGGCTCCAATCTCCGCTGTAGGCTAATGCAGGGCTTTTGCACCGCAGGTGCAGTAAGAGAGGAAGCCTTGACGCGTATCAGCCGCATCCAGCCTTAAAGGAGTTATCGGGCTAAAATACCCTAAATGAGCATTACTCAACCGGGGCTTTCTCCAGCCCCTTGCAACTGACTGTCCCACGCCGACCGCTCCACTCCCTGCCGATGTCCCGGTCTCCGTGCTCGGTATTCAGGCCGACCACACGGGCCGCGGCAGCAGCAGTAAGGCCGACCCCGCGGTCGGCCTGAATATAGAGTACGGAGACCCCGTAGCAGTCGTTTTTTTACAAGCTAACTAAGCCAAGTTTGTCCAACCTTTCTTGGTAAGTGAGATCTTCCATACCTCCATTAGTTGTCTGCCTTTGTACCCGTTCTAGAAGGTCAATGTCCTTTCTATAGCGTGGTGCCCAAAACTGTATCCCATACTCCAGATGTGGCCTCACAAGTGATTTATACAGAGGAGTAGTACACTAGCATCTCAAGATTTTATTTCCTGTTTTATGCATCCCAGAATTTTATTTGCTTTAGCTACCGCTGCTTGGCACTGTATACGAATTACTAAACTTGCTATCAACACAGTATTCCTAAGTCCTTCTCCAGTCTGATGTTGCCAGCTGTACGCCATTTATTTTATATAGTGATCTACCATTGGAACATCCAAGGTGCAGGACTTCACATTTGTCAACATTAAATTTCATCTGCCATGTGCCGATCCATATGGCCATGTTGTCAAGATCCTGTTGTAATAGGCAACTATCCGCCAGTGTTGATAATCCTACATAATTTTGTATCATCTGCAAAGATGGCTACATTACTCTATATTCCATCCACTAAATCATTAATAAATACATTGAAAAACATTGGACAAAGTACTGACTTCTGCAGTACCCCAGTTTCCCATTTTGAGTATGTTTTGTTTAGCACCACTCTGTGCCTTCTATCCCTTTACCAGCCAGTTCTCTATCCAGATACAAACATTTTCTCCTAGTCCCTGTACCCTAAGCTTCTGCACCAGGCTATTGTGGGGAACAGTGTCAAAAGCTTTTGCAAAGTCCAAGTATGCTACATCTATAGCTTTCCCAAGATTTAAATGTTCATTCACCACTTCATAATAGCTTAACATATTGGTGAGACAGGACCGGTCTTTACTAAAACCATGTTCTTAAACAAAACATATTGTCGGACTGTCAATCTTCATTAAAAAAAGTCAATCTACCCCCAAAAAAGTTTAATATATAGGAGATCGTAGTGGCACATTATACTTTTAAGTAGCCAAATACCATAAAGCGTTGCAAATAGCAGTGGTGACGTGCGGCGTTCAGCTACATGGCAGCAGAAATCAAAATGGCAAGGAGGAGGGGGGGCGGAGGAGGGAAGTCAAAGGGAGAGTGAAAGAAATGCTCGGAGTTCGTCCAAGTACCAAATTCCAGAGATTGGCAGGGGCTTGTTATGGTGCACTCTGGGTTCAGCTACTATGTAGGAAAAACCATTATCTGTAGGCAAAACCAACATCTACTTCTTGTTGTTCATCCAGCCCATGGACCTCACCCAGACATCACACTCCTCTTGTCACCTATGCAACCATCATTAACTTATGTTAATGACTCAACCCTCAACGACTTTGCAGTCGGCTACAGGTTCTACAGCAGGGATGGGCTGCACCTTAATGGGGAGGGTGCAGCTGCATTGGGGGAGAAGTTGGCTAAACGGTTGAAGGAGATTTTAAACTAGGATCTGGGGGGAGGCGGGAGGATAAAGTCTCAATATGTAGACAAGATAAGGTAAAAAGACAGTGGGAGCCTAACATTATGGGGGGTGGAGAGGGAGGTGGGGACAGTGTAAAGATTAAGGAGGTTGGTAAAACTTCAAGTAGCCCATTTCGTGTAAACAAAATTGGTAAATGTGGTGGTAAAAATATAAAGTGCATGGTAACCAATGCTCGGAGCCTTGCAAATAAAATAGACGAACTAGAGTTCATTCTGATTGACAAAGGCTATGACATTGTGGGAATAACCGAGACATGGATGGATGAAAGCCATGACTGGATAGCTAATTTAAAAGGATACAATGTGTTTAGGAGGGATAGAACAGGGAAAAAAGGTGGAGGGGTTTGTCTCTTTGTTAAAGAGAACCCGAGGTGGCTTTGTATAACGTTAGTGGGGCACAGAGGCTGGTTGGGCACACTAACACCAGCCTCTGTTGCCCCATGGTGTGTGTCAAAGACCCCCCTGCTCGCCGCTATCCTTCCCGCAGTGCTGGCGACACGCAGCGCGTCGCCAGCACAATGTTTACCCTAGCGCTGTCTGTCAGCGCCGCTCCCCCGCCTCCTCCGCATCGCCGCTACCCGCCCTCGTCCCTTCCCTCCAATCAGCGTGAGGGAAGGGACGAGGGCGGGTAGCGGCGATGCGGAGGAGGCGGCGGAGCGGCACTGACAGACAGCGCTAGGGTAAACATTGTGCTGGCGACACGCTGCGTGTCGCCAGTATTGCGGGGGTATAGCGGCGAGCAGGGGGGTCTTTGACACACACCATGGGGCAACAGAGGCTGGTGTTAGTGTGCCCAACCAGCCTCTGTGCCCCACTAACGTTATACAAAGCCACCTCGGGTTCTCTTTAAGAATTCTTTTACAGCTGTCCTCAACGATGAGATGGAGGAAGATTGCGAAGATGTGGAGTCCGTTTGGGTAAATATTCATGGTGGAAATAAAAGTTGCCAATTGCTTATTGGGGTATGCTACAGACCACCTCTTATTAATAAAGCTGCAGAACTGCGATTACTACAGCAGATTGAAAAAGCTGCAAGTAAAAATGAGGTCATAATTATGGGCGACTTCAACTTTCCATACATTGACTGGGGTATTGAGGCTACCCATTCTGGTAAAAGCAGCAGATTTCTGGCAGCACTACAGGACAATTACTTGACTCAAATGGTAACGGAACCAACTAGGGGGAATGCGTTACTGGATCTGATCATTTCTAATAGACCAGATAATGTATCAAATGTGCAGGTTCAAGAACATTTGGGAAATAGTGATCACAACATGATAACATTTGATCCGGTGACTGATAGGCCACGGGGCAGCGGGACCACTAAAACTATGAATTTTAGAAAAGCAAAGTTCAATCAAATTAGGCAGGCACTAAGTTCGGTGAACTGGGATAATGTACTACAAGGGGAGGACACTGAAGGGAAATAGCAAGCTTTTAAACTTATTCTCAATCAATATTGTAGTATGTATATCCCATATGGAAACAAAATGTCTAGGAATAAAAAAAGGCCTCTATGGATGAATAGAAAGGTTAGGGATAAAATGAAGAGGAAAAGGAATGGTTATAAGGTCCTAAAACAGGAGGGGACCGAGGCTGCACTAAGCAATTATAAGGAGTGCAATAAAAATTGTAAAAAAGAAATTAGGCAGGCAAAGATCGAAGCTGAAAATCAAATCGCTAGGGATATCAAATCGAACCCAAAAAAGTTTTACAAGTACATCAACTCTAAAAAAAAAAAAAGGTTGACTGTATAGGAATCCTAAAGGATGAGGGTGGGAACTCAATGGTGGATGACCAAGGTAAGGCAGAGTTATTAAATGCTTTCTTTGCTTCTGTCTTCACAAAGGAAACAGCACTGTTGCAAATTACAGAGGCAGAAGAGTCAATTTTCTAACTGTAATATTAAATACTTAACGCAGGAAGAAGTAAAGGCAAGACTAAATAAATTAAAAATAGACAAGGCACCTGGCCCGGATGGCATGCATCCCCGGGTCCTAAGAGAATTAAGTTCAGTTATAGCTAAGCCCCTTTATCTTATCTTTTGTGACTCTCTTGCAACTGGCAGAGTCCCAGTGGATTGGCGTACAGCCCACGGTTTCCCATTATTTAAGAAGGGCAAAAAATCTGATCCAGGAAATTATAGACCTGTAAGCTTAACATCAGTTGTATGCAAACTATTTGAGGGGTTACTAAGAGATACTATACATGACTTCATAGTAGAAAATAATCTTATTTCTCAGCATCAACATGGGTTTACTAAAGACAGGTCCTGTTTGACTAACATGCTCAGCTTTTATGAGGTAGTGAATGCTAATATGGATATTGGGAATGCTGTAGATGTGATATACTTGGACTTTGCAAAGGCCTTCGACACTGTTCCCCACAGAAGTCTGGTGCAAAAGTTGAGGATGCAAGGACTGGGGAAGAGTTTGTGTGCATGGATAGGGAACTGGCTAATGGACAGAAAACAAAGAGTTGTGGTCAATGGATCATACTGGGAGACTGTTAGCAGGGGTCTGTACTGGGTCCAGTGCTCTTCAATTTATTAATGATCTAGTAGATTCAGTAGTGAGCAATGCTGCTATTTTTGCAGATGATACAAAATTGTGCAGAATCATCAACTCTCAGGAAGATAGTGTCATATTGCAACAGGATCTGGATAGGATGGCTATATGGGCACATACATGGCAGATGAAGTTCAATGTTGACAAATGTAAAGTCATGCATTTTGGTCGTACCAATGGTCTAGCACCATACAAAATAAATGGGATACAGTTGGAGACATCAAACTTGGAGAAGGACTTAGGAGTACTCATCGACAAGTTAAATAATCGTACTCAATGCCAAGCTGCTGCAGCTAAAGTGAACAAAATTTTGGGATGCATTAAAAAGGGAAATAAAAACTCGAGATGCTAGCATAATATTGCCCCTGTTTAACTCTCTAGTAAGGCCACATCTGGAATATGGAATTCAGTTCTGGGCACCACATTACAAAAAAAGATATTGCAGTTTTAGAGCAGGTGCAGAGACGAGCAACAAAATTGATACGTGGGATGGAAGGTCTCGCTTACCAAGAAAGGTTAGATAAACTGGGTTTATTTAGTCTAGAGAAAAGACGCCTTAGAGGAGATCTAATTAACATGTATAAATACATCAGAGGGCAATATAATAGCTTGGCGGATGAGCTTTTTGTCCCTAGGCCTTCTCAAAAGACTAGAGGACATGATCTGCGCATGGAGGAAAAACGTTTTAGCCATTTATTTAGGAAAGGGTTCTTTACAGTAAGAGTGATTAAGATGTGGAATGCATTGCCACAGGAAGTGGTTATGGCAAACTCTATACCTGCATTTAAAGGGGGCTTAGATGCTTTCCTTGCGTTGAAAGACATCCATGGCTACAATTACTAGGTTATGCCTAATGATGTTGATCCAGGGATTTTATCTGATTGCCATCTGGAGTCAGGAAGGATTTTTTCCCTTTTGAGGCTAATTGGACCATGCCTTGTGGGTTTTTTTTCGCCTTCCTCTGGATCAACAGGGGTATGTGGGGGACGGGCTGGAGTTGTACTTTGTACTGGTTGAACTCGATGGACGTATGTCTTTTTTCAACCAAAATAACTATAACTCTGTAACCCAACACTTGTAAACTAAATTATCCCTTCCAAATCTTCCTAAAATGCACCGCTTCAGAAAAGCTTGTTTGCCATGTTCCCTTTAAGGGCCACACCCACATTTATGCTAGAAGTCAAACCTTGCCTTATCTGCTATGCTCATTGTGACCTTCCCTAGTGTCTCCAGCCACTTCTGCAACAGCAGTTTATCCTTCAAGTGTTTTGTGCATCACATGAACCTCCTAGCTGTATTGCTGGACGTTTTCAAACTGTGCATGAATAATTTATGTGTTTTGTGCTCGTGTTGAAGTACGCCATGAATGTCCATACTCTACTATATACAGCACCACAGCAGAGGATGGCAGTCATAAATAGCTTTAATTGATGGCATCACTATAAATTCGACATAGGATTAAATCACCTTAAGAGCGAGTTGGAACTCCAGCAGTTTGGTATAGCATGCAGCTCGATTGCTGTACAGTTTAGCATCTTTTGGATTTCTCTTGATTGCTTCTGTGTAATGTTTCATTGCCTTGGGATAGTCTCCTGCAAAACAGAGAGACAGGTTAATAGTATGTATAATCCAAACAGTTACTTTAAAGGACACCTGAAGTGAGAGGGATATGTAAGCTGCTGTTTTTATTTTCTTTTAACTTCCCTGGCAATTTCTGCAGGATGTCTATGCAAAAAGTGGTTCAATTAATATTTTCATGACATTTTTGTCTGCAACTTACTAAAATCCATCAAGCAAGGGTCTAGTATCCATTTTGAGTATAATAAAACGTTTCAAATACAAAATCATGTCAAAAAATTAAATTAACATTTCTAAAATAAACTTTTTACTCACAAATAGAAAAATCATTGAATATAGAAATAAATACTGTCCAGGGTTTGACTAAAACATCTCCATTGTCTGGTACAACAACTAAGGGCCAGTTTACATGCACACTTGCACGTCATTTACATTGACAGTTTACGCAAAAACAGCATTTCGATCACTTTTTTTCACTAGGAATCGCCGCTAAAAGTCGACAAATTCTTTTCTGCACGCTTGCAGAAAAGCATTTGGAAGTGACACTGGGCAGGCGTCTGAACCAGCCCTAAAGGTCCATAATGGGTAGGACGGAAGAGCCCAATGTGTCTTCTATTTTAGTATTTTTTAAATAAAAAAATTTAATAAAAATAGAGGTAATTGCTTACCTCTCCAGAAGATTTAAACACCAGTTCAACAGGAAAAAAGTTTATTCAAAAAGCAATATGACAACATGTTTCACGGGTCATGGCCCGCTTCCTCAGGTCAATCTGGGAGTGGAAGGAATACATCTAGGCTTCCCTGAAGCCTGTTCCAGCTTGCCAACAGAAAAGATTGTAGAACTCGGCTGTCAGCTTGAGCCCAGGGGACTGCCGATATTGCTGATGTGTAGAGTGCTAAAACTCTCATGATCCAACTTAGAGAACACTCCTGAAGATCCCGAATAGACCTTACCTCTGACTGAAGTTTCAATGTCTTTTCGTCTGGAAGAAAAATATTTCCCTCTACAGAGTTTATCATGTAGCCTAAAAATTATCTCCTGCACCAGAAGTGCACTAGAAGTCTGAATAACCAGATCTGTGATTTTTGGCTAGATCCTCTGAATCTGCAAAAATCTACAGATAGTCCAGGGTAAGGTACAATCGAGATCCCCTGAAGTCGTAAAACCTTAATTACCTCTGCTAGAACCTTTGTAAATATGCGAGGGGCTGAGGCAATCCCGAACGGGAGTGCACAGAACTGGTAATGCTGAATCTGGGACCCGTTCCTGATTGCAAACCTCAAAAATCATTGATGGTTGAAAAGATGAATATGCAGGAAAGTGTCTTTGATACTAAATATTTGTTCTCCTTCAATAGACCTCTTGCGGTATAAATACATTCCATCCTGAACTTTTTGTACACTAAATAAGGATTCAGGGATTTTAGATTAAGAACTGTAAATTCCCACTTGCTTTCTTAACCAGAAACACATGAGAATAATATACCTGAAATTCCTCCACCAGAGGTACTGGGACAATAACCTTCAATAATTTTTGGATCTCCAGCTTCAAACACACTGCTTTGTCTGGATCTTTCGGAGTTACAATTATAGAAGCGCTAAACAGAAAATTGAAGGTGATACCCTTCTTTTATAACTTCTAAAACAAAAGGATCGAGATTTAGACTCTCCCATTCCAAATGAAAATAAATTAATCTCCCCCCCCCCCCTCCACCACAGGTAGATAGTCATTTGCTTTCTTTTGGGGGCATGGTTCTCCCAAGCAAGGGAGAACCCTGCTTTTCCCT
>NC_090656.1:145836787-145839287 GCF_040937935.1 Hyperolius riggenbachi
CTGTCCCCCGCAGTTGTAAAAAGAAATCATTCTTAAAAAGAAAATAATTGTTTTGCAGAACAAAATGTAGTAAGGTATCAAAAAAGGACAATTGCGGACGTGAATATGTCCCACTTGGTTCAATCAGCTCCAAACATGCCAATATACCCTCAGTTTGTGGAATGGATGTATATAGGGACGATACGTCCCAACTCACCAACCAGATCTCATCTGTTGGATCAAATTTCAAAGAAGATACTTTAGTGAGGAAATCAGAGGTGTCACGAATATAGGACGGGGTTTGTATGAGTGGAGACAACACTTTGTCCAATAGTGTGGCACATGGGGTAAAAATTGACCCTATGCCAGCCACTATTGGACGTCCCGGGGGTTTCTCAAGATTTTTGTGTACCTTGGGGAGAGTATACAGTACCGGGGTAATGGGATGTGCAACATACAAGTAATCGCTCAGATCCCTGGTGATCACATGTTCAAAAATCGCTTTATCCAAAATACTGCGTAATGCAGTTTTAAGCTGTGGGGCGGGGTTACCTGGTAGTAGTTTGTAAACTTCACTAACAGAGAGTTGAGACATAATCTCTGCCTCATAGTCCTTGTGGTCCATGACTACCAGGGCCCCGCCCTTATCAGCAGGTTTCAAAACAATGTCTCTTCTTCTACTGAGGTTAAATAAGGCATTTCTTTCTCCCAAGGTCAGATTATTACCAGAGTAGTCTTTACCACTTAAGTTAATCAACCGATCAATGTCTCCTGAGACCTTGTTAATGAACATCTCAACCCCAGTATATGAACTTGGAGGAACAAAGCGACTCTTTGGATACAAATGCAACTGTTTACTATTCAAAGCAGAAGATGTAACCGGCCTAGTAATGGTCGGTTTCAGTAGGAAGTGAGCCTTTAGTCTAATTTGTCGAAATAATCTGTACGCATCTTGTTTTAAAGTAAAGGTATCAAGTACAGTTCTAGGGGTGAATCCCAGTCCCCTATTAAGTACACGTACCTCATCACTTGTAAGGTCTGCAGCAGAGAGGTTCATGATGGCTCCTAACGTCGCTGACTCCGTGTCACTCTGCGCTCCGGCGGATCAAACAACACCGTCCTATATTCGTGACACCTCTGATTTCCTCACTAAAGTATCTTCTTTGAAATTTGATCCAACAGATGAGATCTGGTTGGTGAGTTGGGACGTATCGTCCCTATATACATCCATTCCACAAACTGAGGGTATATTGGCATGTTTGGAGCTGATTGAACCAAGTGGGACATATTCACGTCCGCAATTGTCCTTTTTTGATACCTTACTACATTTTGTTCTGCAAAACAATTATTTTCTTTTTAAGAATGATTTCTTTTTACAACTGCGGGGGACAGCGATGGGATCCAATGTGGCCCCGTCCTTTGCAGGGGCTTTTATGCACCGTTTCGAAAATATGTATGTCTACAACAATGAAGCGTACGCCAGACACTGTGGCGTCTGGTGGCGCTTCATTGACGACATCTTCGCGGTGTGGCGGGGACACATTGGATCCCTACTGTCCTTCCACGATGACCTCAATCGGTTTCATGCCAATATCAAATTTGAAATCACGTATGATCGTATGGAATTACATTTTTTAGACACTACGATCAGACGCTGTGGGAACAGCCTGGTATCTGATTTTTACCAGAAACCGACTGACCGGAATCAGTTACTGCGCTATGAGAGTTTCCATCCACCTGCTGTCTTCAAATCGGTAGTGAGGAGCCAATTGCTCCGTGTTGAGAGAATAGTCACGGATTGTCATGCTCTTGACAACAGAAGACAGCAGATGGTGGATAAACTCTCCCAGCGTGGATATCCTAATGATTTGATTGAGGAAGAATTGGACAGGATTAAGTCTGAAGGAGATGGGGATGGGACGGTCAAAAGAGATCGGAGTGTGCGATTGCCCTTTGTGTGCCAGTTTCATAGCTTGTCCAATAAGGTTATGGCATGTGTCAAACGACACTGGCACATTCTGGGTAGCGCATACCCTGAGATCCCTGAATTCTGCACTCCCCCTATACCAGCCTACAGGCGCAATGAAACCATAGGCAGCAGGCTAGTCAGGGCGGATATTGTACCCACTGTCAGTGAGATAACCAGCTTTTTAGGACCTAAACGGAAGGGGTCCTTTCCCTGCCTTTCATGCACTGAATGCCAGCATATGATTAAGGGGTCTACATTTGGGGACAACTTTCAGATTAGACATTTTCTCACCTGCCAGAGCTCCTTTGTGGTGTATATGTTGACATGCCCTTGCGGCTTACGATATATAGGTGAAACTACACAGAAAGTGCGGGACCGCATTAGCCAACACAGGAGCTCTGTCAGGGGAGAGATGTCTGATCTTCCAGTAGCCAGACATTGGAGGTCCGTGGGCCACAGAGACACGGACCTTAAATTTATGGTTATAGACCACATACCAAAGCCCAGGAGAGGGGGGGGATCGAGTTTTGCTCCTCAAAAAACGAGAGGTCA
>NC_090656.1:145844287-145914330 GCF_040937935.1 Hyperolius riggenbachi
ATTCATGTCCAGGTCGAAAGGAAAAGGCGCAGAGGAGGAGAGCATGCCGGCAGGATACTGGGAGGCAGCTACGAATCACTCTACTGCAGAGCTGACACTGCAGGTCTCACACACACACACACACACACACACACTCCTTGCTGCTATCATGGACAGCAGAACGGCAGTTACCGGAATGTTAGAGGAGGTTAAAGTGGACGTCAGGCTTCTACTCCAAGATCTACAAAACCTGCGCGAGAGGACAACCGGCCTGGAAATGAGGTCTCAGATATAGAAGACAGGTTGGTGCCTATAGAGAGAGATCTTAGATCAACATCAGGTGTCTCAGATGCTACAAGATCTAATATGGACGACATAGAAAGCTGTCTGAGGCGCAACAATCTACATATCAGCATGGCGGAAAAGTCTGAGGGGGAATATCCTGAAACCTTTATTGAAACTTGGCTTAGAGATAACTTCGGTGATGATGGGGGGGGTGTCTCATCTGCCTTTGCGGTGTAGCGTGCTCACAGGATCCCGGTTAAGAATCCAAAACCTGGAGCTCCTGCTAGGCCATTCATCCTTTGGCTACTCAACAGCAGAGACCGGGACATGATACTTCGTATGGCGCGCACAAAGACGGATTTTACTATGGAGAATGCAGCAGTATCCATATTTCTGGATTTCTCCTTGATCTCCGAAAGAAGCATGCCTCTTACTTACTGATTTACTCTCTGCAATACCCGGCTCGCTTAAGGGGAACCTAAACTGAGAAGGACATGTATTTTTCCTTTTAAGATAATACCAGTTGCCTGACTCTCCTGCTGATCCTGTGTCTAATACTTTCAGCCACAGCCCCTGAGCAAGCATGCAGATGATGTGCTCTGACTGAAGTCAGACTGGATTAGCTGCATTCGAGGTCCAGGTCTGTGATTCAGCCACTTCTGCAGTCAAAGAGATCAGCACACTGCCAGGCAACTGGTATTGTTTAAAAGGAAACATCCATATCCCTCTCAGTTAAGGTTCCCTTTAAGGGTAGTAGACGACAATCAAACACCATTCTTTTAAACACCACAAGAAGCTTCAGACTGGCTGGATGCTTGCCCGGTTCATTAAGTGCCTGGAAGATATATCTGCTTTATAGGTCCATATACACTGTAATCGCTTAATAGACTGCCATGTGATGGGCGGACATGTTCTTTGTTCGTTAACTGTACGCCATCTTGCAATCTTGCATTAGACGTGCTGTAGTTTCGCACTACTTGAACTTGTGTATTATATATATATTCTTTGATAACATGAAAAAAAACTGTCTTATTTGAATTCTGGGAACACTCCACCAGCTTGTTTGCTTCAGATACAGTGGCCATTGAGGCCTAACAAGCATGCTCTTCAGACTGGTATCTATGGGATGACGTGTGCTCTCCCATATGTCACTGTTGTCTCTCATGCTCAGTTTTATCCTATTGCAATTTATAGATAGTATATGTCTAAGTTCATACTTATATGTTTCTGCCTGCTATTAATATATGTTCCTAAACTGTCTTTTATTGTGTTATTTGTATACTTATATAATGTAGATAATGGTTTAACTGGTACCTACATTCGCTCACTTCTTAAGTGCCAAGCAGTTACTAAACTGCTGGATTCAGAAATTTCTGAATCCTAGTCCTTTTCAATTTGTTGGGGAAAAATGCCCTAGCGGTGCACAGTTAAGTTTAGTTATAAGCACCACCTGGGCGGGGTCAAGTTGTGGTTTATAGTTCTGAAGCCAGTCACTCCTCCTATGTTGGTGTTAATCTTTCTCCTATCTCTGCCGTCTGTCGATCCTCACCTCTACTATAGCTTATCACAATTCATGGAGAAGTTGAATATCTTATCTTGGAACATCCAGGGACTAAATGCCCCGGTTAAACGATCATTAGTGCACTCCAGTGTGAATAAATACAAGCCAGACATAGGTCTCCAGGAGACTCATCTGATCTCTGAAACATGTTCTAGACTACAGAAACCTTGGGTCAGGTTAAAATTTCATACCACCTTTCAACTTTTTCTAGTGGAGTCTACTTATTGATACATAAGAGACTATTGATACATAAGAGGTGGGCGATGACAGAGGGAGATTTGTTTGTCTTGCTGCGAATATAGAAAACCTGCCATTTGTCATTATAGGTCTATATAATCCCCCGCAGCAGCAAAAGCTGTATTAAACCAAATTGCAGCTTTTAATTTAAATTACCCTGAAGCTAATGTAATTTGTCTAGGGGACTTCAACATGCTAATGTACCCTAGTAAAGACAAGTTTGTACACAACACACAGGGGCAGGGTACTTCAACACATCTGTGGAGGTTTATGGGAGAGATGGACTGGTTGGATATCTGGAGACAGAAATCCTACCATAACTAAGTTCTCATGTCATAAGGTGCAAAAAAAAAAGCCAAAAAAAAAAAAACATGCTTTTCAGAATCTAATCTAGAAGAGTAGTCCCTATGTTACTGGAAATAAATTACTTGCCCAGAGCGATCTCAGATCACTCTCCTTATGCAATTAATGCTTGACAATACTAGCAACATTCCGAAACCGCCACAATGGAAGTTAAATCCTTTCTGGATGTCACAGCTATCAAACCCAGACTCTACTGAATTAACGAAATACGTGACTAGAGATCCAGGGGTAGATAACAAAAATGTCATTTGGGAAGCCTTGAAAGCTTTTATGCGCGGCTCTTTCAAATCCCCTCTGTACAGCGCCGGCTGCGCTTCCTGGTTGAGGCAGGGCTAACCGCTGCAGCCCTGCCTCACGCGCGTCTATCAGCGCGTATCTCCGCCTCTCCCCCGCCCCTCTCAGTCTTCCTTCACTGAGAGGGGCGGGGGAGAGGCGGTGATGCGCCGCTGATAGACGGCGCTTAGAGACAGGGCTGCAGCAGTTAGCCCTGCCTCACCAGCAGCAAAATCTATGACCAAGTTGGTCGTAGATTTTGCAAAGGGGGTTATGGGGGGTAAGGGACCCCCGTTTAGCCGCGGGATAGCGGCGTTAGCAGGGGCACACATGCCCCTGCTAACTGTGAGCTCTGAAGCGAGATTTATTCTCGCTTCAGTGTCTCTTTAAAGGTAACCTAAACTGAGAAGGACATGTATTTTTCCTTTTAAAGACAAAGCGGAACGCAGCGTGACCAAGTGTCTGTGTGACACAAAACGGCCGTCGCCCTCCGCCGTTCTGATCCGCCACCCACCCCCTCCACCACCATTGCCTCATAAGTTGGTTTGTTACCACTAAGACCACTATATGGATCCCATGTGATGGATGTATCACTGCTGAAATAAACACGACTACAGAGGACGGAAGGTGCACGTTTTTTTTTTTTTCTCCATATATACACAGATTGACTTCTTTTCTTCCTACTCAGTGGAGCACACGTCCCAATATGTGAAAAGCAGCAAGGATCCGGCCAGAGGTGGTGAGAGTGTTTACGCTTTTTTATTCCTGCCACTGTACATTTGAATAGGATTGCCGCACTTTATATATCCATTCTAGCAATACAGTCTCTTTAAAGAGTAACTGTCAGGCTGCAGAAGCTAATTTAAACCTCTATCCTCCTGTGTTAAACACTGTGTTAAACAGTTTAGAAGGAAGCCAAAAAGGCATTAGTGAAGATAAAAATCTCTCTTACCTTTGATGTGTGCTTATCAGCAAAGCTGTTATTCTTAAGAAGACGCAAGCCGCATACCATACTGCAAAGCATTCTGGGGCTCTCCCCTCGGCTGCTAATGAGACGTTACAGCAGCTTGTAATCAGTCCAGCGCGTAGCACTGATAAATCTCCCGTCACAGTACACTGCAGGAGTCAGCTATTGTTCCTAGCCACATGGCTAATTAATATTCACTGCACACTGTTATTCAGTACGAGCTTTTCTGTGATCAGGAAGCAGGCAGGACATGACGACACAATTGGCTTCATAGAAGACAGAAAAACATGGAACCTGCCATGAGCTGTCAGGAGCATCAATCTCTGCATATACTATATAAAAATTCTGTGAAGTACAAACGTGGACAGTGAAATGCATATGTAATGTAAGTACAGCCAATCTTTAGCTACTGATATATGTGTTTATTTTCTCTGAGACCTTATACCTAACAGCTCCTCTTTAAAGGTAACCTAAACTGAGAAGGACATGTATTTTTCCTTTTAAAATAATACCAGTTGCCTGACTCTCCTGCTGATCCTGTGTCTCTAATACTTTCAGCCACAGTCCCTGATTAAAACGGACCCAAACCAAACATTTTTTTTTTATTAAAAATATTTAGTTGCACCACTCTAACACATACAAAGATAAATAAACACTCCTTCAAGCCTATGAGCATTTCAGTGCATGCTTTTCACCCTTCTCTTTTAATAACTAGGGTTATACCAGGAGAAGCCATTAGCAATTCCTCCATTGCCGGACACCACCTACTCCACCAGTTTGCCGGATTTTGTCCCGGCAATTTGAAAGGAAGGACAACAAAACTATTGTTGGCTGTAAAGTTGTCCCTCAGCAGGTGCTACGTGCTCTAGACCATGTAGGGCAGTGTCATGGAACATCATACAAGAGAAAAGCTGGTCTGGCACTGTAGCTTTAATAAATGTCAGCAAGCATACATTGGTGGAAACAGTGATGTGACAAAGTGGTACATATGTCTCACAGGTCAGTG
Source organism: Hyperolius riggenbachi (assembly GCF_040937935.1). Taxonomy (NCBI): domain Eukaryota; kingdom Metazoa; phylum Chordata; class Amphibia; order Anura; family Hyperoliidae; genus Hyperolius; species Hyperolius riggenbachi. Next base: position 145,848,959 of record NC_090656.1, read on the forward strand.
TTCTCCCCAGGCTCTTTTAGCCGGGTGCTCCACACGGCTAGATTTGGGGACCACCCGGCTGTCATCGGCTCACCTCCTCCTATGCTGTAAGCAGAGTTGCCCTGCATTTTCATCTCAACCCACCCGGCTACTTTTTCATGCCACCCGGCTACTTTTTCATGCCACCCAGCTGGAAAAAAATTCTGGGGAGAACACTGCAGGTACTTATCGTGCTTCTGCTGAGGTGGGGGAGACATGTAAAATATTTTATATTTGACATCATGCAACTGAAAAAAGGCTGCTATTTATTATTATAATTTAGAAAATAGATTTCATTTCTGAAATCTTGTATTTTTAATTTGGGTCCACTTTAAAGAGACACTTAAGCCAGAAAAAAAAAAAAAGTTTTACTCATCTGGGGCTTCTACCAGCCCCCTGCAGCAGTCCTGTGCCCTCGCAGCCACTCACTAATCCTCTGGTCCCTCGCTGCCCTCTGGCCACGCGTAGCTTTTTCTGCATTCCCGACTGTAATTATCGCTATTGCGGGCCGCAACTCACACAAAAATATGTGTTGCCGAATTACGCACGCATAGATATGTGGCAATGGGCCTGTCGGCAAAAACGAAACTAGCTGGCAGCGGGGGACCAGAGGATTAGTTAGTGGCTGCGAGGGTACAGGACTGCTGCAGGGGGCTGGTAGAAGCCCCAGGTGAGTACAACTTTTTTTTTTCTGGCTTAAGGTTCACTTTAAGCATGCAAAATGGGTAATCTGACTGAAGTCAGACTGAATTAGCTGCATGCTTGTTTCAGGTGTAAGATTCAGCCACTATTGCAGCAAAGATCAGCAGGACTACCAGGCAACTGGTATTGTCAAAAAGGAAACCTCCATATCCTTCTCAGTTTAGGTTCCCTTTAACTATACATGTGCAACGTTCCAGATTCTGTAAAAAACAAAGTTTTTTCGAAATGGGTAACCAATTTGCTCAACTGTTAGCCCACTTGGCGAATGGAGCTAGAGGCCCAGGTGTAATCACTGAAATTAGATCATAAAATGAAGTTAAATCTTCCACTTCTGAAATAGCCAAATGTTTAACATACTACATGAACTATACAAATCGTAACTAACTAAAAGTAAAGAGCAAATTTATGATTATGTTAGTAATATTAATCTGCCTACTCTTACTGAGGAACAGAGGAAAGTTCTAGATAAAGACTTCACTACTGAAGAAATACAGGATGCCGTCTCCTCTTTAACTAGCAATAAATAACGCAGTCCAGATGGGATCCCAGTAGAGGTATACAAGAGATATTTAGACTCTATAGCCACACTGTTCTTAGATTCATTTCAATCCATCACTGAAGTGGGTTTGTTACCCCTGTCATTTTACGACGCTATTATACTTTTGGCTAAACCTGGTAAGGATCTGTTAGAATGTTCACCTTATCGTCCCATCTAGCTATTAACCCTTTTGCGTTCCACGGTTTTTACAACGTAAAGTTCCTGGCGTTTTTGACACAGCAGTAACTTTTTAATTATCTATGCCATCTTACTGATACATATCTTGTTTTTTACAGTACAATCTAGGCTTTCTTTGGGTAACATTTTTCTCCCCAAACTATTTTGTTTTCTAGTCCATTTATGGGGAAAAATTAGGCATAAATGCAGAAAAACATTTTATTTATTTTTCCCCCTCCCTAAATTTCACATCTCACGTCCCACAGTTATAAAACATTTACAAACAATTTATTTGGCCCTTCCCGATTAAAATGATACCCCATATGCCATATTTTTCTTCTAGCTGAGCACGTGGCGGACCGTTATCCCCAGTCTGCGCATCTGTGGCGATCGATTAAGGTATTAATGTATTTTTTATTTAATTTACAATGTAAAATATGGAGGGGGGGGCTGCTCGCACTTGGTAGCGTTGGCAGTCGATGACATTTTAAAGCGCCTGTTGGTCCATTAAGAAGGACCAACAGGGGGTTTTAAACAGAGCGCAGGCGGGTAGTGGTTAAACATTTTTTTTTTTTTTAAGTTTTTACTGCATTCCAATTATGTATTAAAATGTAAAAAAAAAAAGATTTCCCTGGTAGCATCCCTGTATGCTCTCCTGGCAGGGGTTGGCCAAGGTTCTACACCAGAGATTTCAAATTGCACCCCACCCTCCTAGTTTAGGTAGCAAACACTACCCCACTATAACTGGGGGGGGGGGGGGGGGGGGGCATCTGGCTATCTTTACTGGGGGGAACCTAATTCTGGGAGTACATGTGGTTACTTACTGGGTGACAGTATAAGTAACCACATGTACTCCCAGAATTAGGTTCCCCCCAGTAAAGATAGCCAGGTGCCCCCCCAGTTACAGTTGGCTCTGCATATAGTAAAGGTAGCCACTAATCATCCAATCTTACCAAATCTATGTAGTAGGAGAATAAACTATATTGAAAGGATACTATAGGCAATTACATAGAAATGGTAAGATTGGATCATTAGTGGCCACCTTTAGCCAGACTTGCCCCCACCATTATGTATACCCCCAGTACAGGTAGCCAAATGGGTCATGGTGGCCAATAATGATCCAACCTTTTTCATCCAATCTTTCTATTTCTATGTAATATAAAAGGCAACTGCCTAAATTATCCATTCAATATATTTGCTCAGTTTACCCTTCTACTATATAGATTTGTTAAAATTGGGTGAAAAAGATTGGATCATTAGTGGCCACCTTTACTCGTCTTAGGCCCAGGGATGTGTAGTCGGTACAAAAAGTCACCGACGCCAATGGTTAGTATTCCACCAACGCTGACTCCTAATTTGCATATTACAATTTTGTTGATTGAAAGTATGTAACATGAAATGCATCTGAACTGCCAACGCTTAGGAATTTTAAAAGACAACTGAAGTGAGAGGGATATGGAGGCTGCTATATTTATTATTCCGTTTTAACCTCCTTAGCAGTATGCCCAACACTGTCGAGCATACCGCTCTCTGTCCTCAGGAGTGCCCCAGGATGAATTAATTTAATGCAATGGCTGCAAAACCTTTAGGTAGCACTAGGCTAGCTAGTACAAGTGTCCGGCACCCCCCGATCCCCCCGTTTATATATAACCAAGCCTGGATCCAGCGATCACGCAGCCTCCCCACACAGCTCCGGTCTTTCTATGGGGAGGACTGGGTTTGCGCATGACGTCATGAGCGATCCTCCCCATATTGAAGACCGGAACTGTCCGGGGAGGCTGAGCCGATAGCTGGAGCCAGGCTGGGTAATGTATAAACTGGCTGGATCGGGGGATGCGGGACACTTACTAGCTAGCCTAGTGCTAGCTAAAGGTTTTGCAGCCATTACAGCAAATCAATTAATCCTGGGGAACAAAGTAACACAACCTCCGGAGCGGCGTAACGCTCAGGAGGTTAAACAATACCAGTTACTTGGATATCCAGCGGATCTTCTGCCTCTAATACTTTTAGTCATAGAATAAAACTAGTCCTTGGTAAGGCCACATACACACATCAGACCATAGTCTTTTGAAAAAGATCACAGACCGATTTTAACCCCTTCCATGAAGTATGAGAGCCATACCTTCACAGTCTATTCTATGGAGCTGAACTCCCCATCAGAAAAAAATCTTTGCAAGATGCTGCACACACAGATGCTGTACAGACACAAAAGATCAGTATCTGCAAAAGATCTGTTCCTGCAAATTGAATGTCAGTTATACAAGGTGTGTATGATGATCTGCAGATCTCATAGACTATGAATGCATCTGCAGATCAAACAATCATCTGCAGATCTGAAAATCTATCCTGGTGAAGCTGATCTGCAGATGAATGTCTGTTAAACAAGGGGTGTATGATGATCTGCAGATATCACAGACTATGAATGCATTTTGCAGGAACGGATCTTTTGCAGGAACAGATCTTTTGCAGATACTGATCTGTTGCATGTGTACGGGCATCTTTGTGTGCAGCATCTTGCAAAGATTTCTGTCTGATGGGGAGTTCAGCTCCATAGAATAGACTGTGTAGGTATGGCTCTCATACTACATGGAAGGGGGTAAAATTGGTCTGTGATCTTTCATTTTCAAAAGACTATGGTCTGATGTGTGTATGAGCCTTTAGGCCTGAAAGAACACAGACCAATTTTACCCCCTTCCATATAGTATGAGAGCCATACCTACAGTCTATTCTATGGAGCTGAACTCCCCATCAGACAGAAATCTTTGCAAGATGCTGCACACAAAGATGCTGTAGACATTCAAAAGATCAGTATCTGCAAAAAGATCAGTATCTGCAAAAAGATCAGTATCTGCAAAAAGATCAGTATCTGCAAAAAGATCAGTATCTGCAAAAAGATCAGTATCTGCAAAAAGATCAGTATCTGCAAAAAGATCAGTATCTGCAAAAAGATCAGTATCTGCAAAAAGATCAGTATCTGCAAAAAGATCAGTATCTGCAAAAAGATCAGTATCTGCAAAAAGATCAGTATCTGCAAAAAGATCAGTATCTGCAAAAAGATCAGTATCTGCAAAAAGATCAGTATCTGCAAAAAGATCAGTATCTGCAAAAAGATCAGTATCTGCAAAAAGATCAGTATCTGCAAAAAGATCAGTATCTGCAAAAAGATCAGTATCTGCAAAAAGATCAGTATCTGCAAAAAGATCAGTATCTGCAAAAAGATCAGTATCTGCAAAAAGATCAGTATCTGCAAAAAGATCAGTATCTGCAAAAAGATCAGTATCTGCAAAAAGATCAGTATCTGCAAAAAGATCAGTATCTGCAAAAAGATCAGTATCTGCAAAAAGATCAGTATCTGCAAAAAGATCAGTATCTGCAAAAAGATCAGTATCTGCAAAAAGATCAGTATCTGCAAAAAGATCAGTATCTGCAAAAAGATCAGTATCTGCAAAAAGATCAGTATCTGCAAAAAGATCAGTATCTGCAAAAAGATCAGTATCTGCAAAAAGATCAGTATCTGCAAAAAGATCAGTATCTGCAAAAAGATCAGTATCTGCAAAAAGATCAGTATCTGCAAAAAGATCAGTATCTGCAAAAAGATCAGTATCTGCAAAAAGATCAGTATCTGCAAAAAGATCAGTATCTGCAAAAAGATCAGTATCTGCAAAAAGATCAGTATCTGCAAAAAGATCAGTATCTGCAAAAAGATCAGTATCTGCAAAAAGATCAGTATCTGCAAAAAGATCAGTATCTGCAAAAAGATCAGTATCTGCAAAAAGATCAGTATCTGCAAAAAGATCAGTATCTGCAAAAAGATCAGTATCTGCAAAAAGATCAGTATCTGCAAAAAGATCAGTATCTGCAAAAAGATCAGTATCTGCAAAAAGATCAGTATCTGCAAAAAGATCAGTATCTGCAAAAAGATCAGTATCTGCAAAAAGATCAGTATCTGCAAAAAGATCAGTATCTGCAAAAAGATCAGTATCTGCAAAAAGATCAGTATCTGCAAAAAGATCAGTATCTGCAAAAAGATCAGTATCTGCAAAAAGATCAGTATCTGCAAAAAGATCAGTATCTGCAAAAAGATCAGTATCTGCAAAAAGATCAGTATCTGCAAAAAGATCAGTATCTGCAAAAAGATCAGTATCTGCAAAAAGATCAGTATCTGCAAAAAGATCAGTATCTGCAAAAAGATCAGTATCTGCAAAAAGATCAGTATCTGCAAAAAGATCAGTATCTGCAAAAAGATCAGTATCTGCAAAAAGATCAGTATCTGCAAAAAGATCAGTATCTGCAAAAAGATCAGTATCTGCAAAAAGATCAGTATCTGCAAAAAGATCAGTATCTGCAAAAAGATCAGTATCTGCAAAAAGATCAGTATCTGCAAAAAGATCAGTATCTGCAAAAAGATCAGTATCTGCAAAAAGATCAGTATCTGCAAAAAGATCAGTATCTGCAAAAAGATCAGTATCTGCAAAAAGATCAGTATCTGCAAAAAGATCAGTATCTGCAAAAAGATCAGTATCTGCAAAAAGATCAGTATCTGCAAAAAGATCAGTATCTGCAAAAAGATCCGTATCTGCAAAAGATCCGTATCTGCAAAAGATCCGTATCTGCACAAGATCCGTATCTGCACAAGATCCGTATCTGCACAAGATCCGTATCTGCAAAAGATCCGTATCTGCAAAAGATCCGTATCTGCAAAAGATCCGTTCCTGCAAAAGATCCGTTCCTGCAAAAGATCCGTTCCTGCAAAAGATCCGTTCCTGCAAAAGATCCGTTCCTGCAAAAGATCCGTTCCTGCAAAAGATCCAAATGTATTCATAGTTTATGATATCTGCAGATCATCATACACACCTTGTTTAACAGACATTCATCTGCAGATCAGATCCAACAGGATGGATTTTCAGATCTGCAGATGAATGTCAGTTAAACAAGGTGTGTATGATGATCTGCAGATCCCATAGACTATGAATGCAATTTGCAGGAACAGATCTTTTGCAGATACTGATCTTTTGTGTCTGTACAGCATCTGTGTGTGCAGCATCTTGCAAACATTTTTTTCTGATGGGGAGTTCAGTTCCATAGAAAATACTGTGTAGGTATGGCTATCATACTACATGGAAGGGGGTAAAATTGGTCTGTGATCTTTCATTTTCAAAAGACTATGGTCTGATGTGTGTATGTGGCCTTAGGCTATGTAACTGTGGGTGCATGTAAGGCCTCTTTTCCATGGACTGTTGATCTGTGTGCTCAGCAAGCAGTTACCAGGCAGCAGTGAGCATTTACCAGGCAGCAGTGAGCAGTTGTAAGAGTTTGAAAGGCATTTCACTGCCTATCAACAGTCCATGGAAAAGAGGCCTAAGAGTGATGTGCAGGGGGGCAGTATTGATAGCCAGAAGTGCACCCCTAACCAGGCAAGCCTCCTCGCCATGCCTAGATTATAGGGGAAAAAAAAAAAAAAAAGCAGCTGCAAGAAGTCTGTCTTGACCTCTCCTGGTTCCAGTGCCGATCCTGCACCTAGAACCTCTGTGTTCAACTCTTCACTCAGCACCGTACTGCCGAATACACAGGTGCCGGGTGGATGTCATCAAGCCGGGACCTGTGTATACGGCAGTGCAGGGCTGAGTGAAAAGCTGAACACAGAGGCTTCGGCTGCACGATTGCCGCTGGAACCAGGGGAGAAGAGACCGGCTTTTCGAAGCTGTTTTTTTCAGGCTCTCTGCTTGGAGAGATAAAGAATCACTGCTGTCGGCTACAGCAGTGATCGTTTATCCATGTGTGATGGGGGGGGGGGGGGGGGGGTGAAAGATGTTACAAATTGGATTGGCTAAGGGAACATATGGTCCTTACACCAATTAGCGCTGCAGCTGAAAGTGCTGGGCGTATGCCCGATCCTGCACAGCTGAGCCCCAGCTGCAGAACCTATATCTACGTCCTCATTGCTTAGATGAAGTCACTGAGGACGTATATATACTGTAGCTGGGTGATAAGTGGTTTTAAAAATGAAAACGATCTGAAAATTGTCCTGCGGTGTATCTCCATCTGCACAGATATCTTTCCTATAGTATGCATGCAGTTTCAACACTACAGAATCAGCACAACAGGAATACAAATGGCACAAAATAGTAGGCATGTCTAAGCAAACAATATAATTCCTCTCATATAACAAACTTCATACGCTGGGATGCCCCATATGCCTCAAATTAGTAGTCAGACAGCAAAAAAAAAAAAAAACCACGAAACATTGCTGAACTCTATTGCAAACAAGATTTTAAAATGAACACATACCTAACAACAAGAACAATCTGCAGACCGTTTTAAACCTTCCAAGTGTACAACTATATATCCCTTTCACTACTAAGCACTGAAACACAGAACTTGATCCATACACTGTAGCTCATTCAGTAACACAAGGTACTTGGACGACAACTGTAATGAGAGGGATATGGAGGCTGCTATATTTATTCACTTTTAAACCATAACCGTTGCCTGGCTGTCCTGCTGAACCTCTGCCTCCAATACTTTTAACCAATAGACCCTGAACAAGCATACAGCAGGTCAGATGTTTCTATTATTGTCAGATCTAACTGGATTAGCTGCATGCTTGTTTATGGTGTTATTCAAACACTACTGTAGCTAAATAGAGCAGCAGGGATGCCAGGCAACTAGTATTGTTTAAAAAAGAATTAAAAATGGCAGCCTCCATATCCCTCTCACTACAGCTGGCCTGGCCGGTGCACAATGCAAATTTATTTCAGATGTGGTACTATGTCTGATCGAGAAACATCGGAACATGCAAACAAAATACAGACAAGCACAACGTTTCAAAACATTGTGCTTGTTTGAATTATGCACACTGCATAATAAAGAATTAATTTCTAATTGTGGTTGAGTTCAGGTCATATCTGCTGTCACGGTTCTTGACAGCTGACAGCATTGGTGGTTCAGGTCATATCTGCTGTAACGGTTCAAGACAGTTGACAGCAATGGTGGATCACCCCAAGGGACCCTAGTGCCCATACTACAAACCCTTAACTGGCATAGCCTGCAAGATAATTGCTATTTAAACAAAATATACACTCTACTGACTGCCATCAACTGACCCCACACTCAAAATCAACCCTTTTCCGAATTGGAAACAGATTGGTCATGCTGGAAAATATTGATCAAAATGCAGGCTAGCGTTCCGTGTGTATGTCCCTTTGATCCATTTTCAATCAATATCCAGGTGGAAAAATGATCAGACATCTGATAAAAAAAACCAAAAACACAATTTAACCCTTTGCCTGCTAAGCACGTACCTAGTACGTTATGGCAGACAAGGGCTCCAACTGTCAAAAACGTACCTAGTACGGTTTTTGGCTGACATTCCTCCCTTCCTCTTCATCGGCCCCCCTCCCGTGCCCCCCTACACGTCATACAGAGATCTGGCGGCCAGAGGAGTCTGCTGCCGCACCTCCTCCTCCCCCACCGTCCCTTATCTGGCTACCTATACTGGCTGCACCTATACCTGGCTACCTGTACTGGGAGGAACTATGCCTGGCTACCTATACTGGCTGCACCTATATTTGGCTACCTGTATTGGTGGCACCTATACCTGGCTACACCTATATCTGTCAACCTGTACTGGGGGCATCTATTCCTGGCTACTTCACACACACCACAGAATTTTTTTATTTTTATTTTTTTTACACATTTCACTCAAAAATTTCAAAATCACCAGAAAAAGTACAAAATGTTGTTTCAATGTTCCAGCCCAATTCATTACGGGAAAAAAAAACCAACTATATAATATGTCCTATTTCATTTAGGTTTTCTTTCACACACAGGACATTTGTCCATATTTTCAGGACTACGGAATCCTTTAGGGCTCGTTCCCACTGTTACGACGCGATTTCGGCCGCATTCCGACGCTTGTAAAAACGCATGCGGATGCGTTTCCACATGCGTTTTTACCCGCGATTTCGCATGCGATTTCGCATGGCAGGGTGCCATGCGAAATTAACCATGACACTGCCAGGGCTAAATAAAATTGAAAAAGGTGCAAAATCGCACGCGAAATCGCGGGTAAAAACGCATGTAACAAACGCATGCGTTTTTACTATTAAATACATTAGCGGCGATTCGCACGGATTCCCGACGCAGGCGAAATCGTTGGCTCTTTTGTGCATTTTTTCACGCTGAAAAAAACGCACCTCAACAACGCTACAGTGGAAACAGGCCCATCCACTTGTATTACATGTGCGGATCTGCATGCGTTGGACGCATGCATATTCGCGATAGTGGAAACGAGCCCTGAAGCTCTCCTCTGTATTACATTGCAGTGGGGGGTTGTGCCCTATTCCAGCCCCACTATCCACTCTTAACAATAATGACAAACCAGAACAAAGGGGAAAAAATATACTGCACATTTTGTCACCTTCATAACTTAAATACATATATACTGTACAATTATCAATCGTTTCCACATTACCAATATCACACACACATGCATTCCAAATGACTGACATTTCACTAAAGCATTTTTAAATGTATTCTTTCCTTATATTATGTTTCCTTCACTTTTTTGCTGGTAATAGAACACATTGTCACATCACTGCATCTTGCAAACAGAAATGCATGTGCCAATGCATTATCTGAACACAATGCTGCACAGCACACACAAGTACTCACCACATATTACACACTGATACACCTGACTGAAATGAGCACTGCAACAGTGTGCCCGAGCCCTTACCGATACACTATACACATAAGTAAAACGCTCCTCTCACCACATAAACTGTACGGCAAGGCTCCTTTCACACTATACAAGTTTATGCATGCAAGAGCACATAGCGTAGAAAGGCTTTAAATGTGCAGCACACAATGCACAGCTGCATGAATCAGTTTACCAGGCACACGTCTATCATTTATTATTATTTATTGGATTTATATAACAAACATATTAAGCAGCACTGGACATTAAATATGGTTACAGAGAATGATAGTGGGATGACAACACAATACAGGCAATAAGCAGTAAGACACACCATGCGCCATTGCGGGAGTCATAGCAATGAGACTACGGCTGACAGTTACAAAGAATTCCTTGCTGTGTGCTGTGTCCCAAGCCGCTGACAGTGGGGGAGATTGTCGTGAAAGGGAAGAGGAGGAGCGGAGACCCTGCAGGAAAAGCAGAATATATGGCGAGGCCTGGGCAGCAACAGCCAGCAGGCGAGAGTTAAAGCATCTAGGCTTTACCTCACTACACATGGTGGGCTCCTGACCAGCATGTGCTCCATCAACATAGCAACTATACATTCCACGGTGAGGACAGGATGGTGGCGCACAGCCCATAGATTTTTATGCACAACAGTCATCACTGCTCAGCTTGATCTGTACCAAATGTCCACACGGGATGTGAATGGTGCTTCATCGCTGGACAGGAAACTGGGGGTGGGGAGTGTTACATAGGCCCTTAGCTATACTTGCGGCCCTGTCTTGGGCGGGTAGAGGACCAGATACCAGACATGAGAGAAAACAGCAGCTGGCTGGTACATCATGTACTTCCGGCATTTATTTTGACTACAGTAGTTCACCAGTAGCTGCTGCATTTCCTGCTCCCCAGCTTATACTTTAGTCAATTTTTTCCCATTTTTTTTAAGGTAGAAGTTGTTATTCTTCAGTATGTATAGTATTTAAAAATAAAATGTGTCATGCTGATTTTTCTTCTCACTTCAGGTGTGCTTTAAAGTGGGCCCAGCCTTGCTTGTTTATATTGTTAACCAAACCTGATGCAACAAAAAAGTAATATACAGACAGAAGAAAGCAATTACCTTTTTGAAAGGCTTCATTGCCCATATTCTTCTGCTCCAGAGCGAGCTCAGGGTTGATGTATGCAAGACGCTCTTGTTCTTTTAAAATCTTTTCTGCCTAAAGACAAAACAAGATGCAGTTATCCTACCCAGACTTCTTGGAGCTGAAACTGAATATACAACTACAAGTAAAAATGTTACTTCTAATTTTGAAATGACTAGGGGAAGTTAAAAACCTCTCCATTTAGATTACCTTGTGTCACATTGGACAAATTCTTTTTCTGCCCGTGACACCAAAAAGTAAGACAATGGCTTAAATTCACTAAGCATTACCACAATTAGCAATGCAGAAAAAAGCTAATTTTACTGATCACCTTGCCAAATGCCAATTCACTAAACCTTTAACCGCACTGGAAATTTACAGACTAGTGAGGTAAATTATAGACTATGCGATAAATACCTTAAGAGATGTCAAGAAATTGCAATTCACAAAGATTAAAGCATTTGCCAAATCAAGCAAAAGTGTTCGGTATTTACCTCCAGCTCTGACTAGCCGATAACTCGCACTCTCCATGGGGTAACATTGCCAGATATAGCAGACAGCCAATAGGGAGAGCCAGGCAGCCAATAGCGAAAAAAAGAGGCAAGTGCAACCCTACACACCATAAGATATAAGCCTGAATGTAGATTGGCTGCTCAGACAATGCAATGTGCAACTCCACCGCCAATAGTCAATCCAAAGAACAACAGATGTCGGACCACCAATAAGCTGCAATACACGATTTTATTGTAATATAAATCATCATAATCAACATTTCGGAACAGCCATGCGTCCTTTTATCAAGGAATTGCAATCAAACTAGTATCTACTGATTCAAATAAATTGCACTCAACAACAGACTATGTGCATCATCTCCTGGAGCCTAGCGCTCTCCAATAGGGAAAGCCAATAGGGAAAGCCACACAGCCCCACTTTTCACGCCATTTAGATCCGATACTCTGGAGGGTGGGACTTCAGGACTACAAAGCAAGGGGAAGGAGACATTTTAAAATGCTTTTCTGTATCCCTTTAGATGTAAATATCTGTATACTGGTACACAGAAGAGCTCCCTCTGGTGGCTGCAGCTCATCTAAAGGGATGTCGGGGATTCACTGGACAGAAAACCCAGACTCCTGCACAGACTCACAGCTTCCTACCTGATATGCTCCACAGCTGGTAAGTGAGACTTACCAAGCAGGGTTTAGTGAATCAAAGCATGTTTATTCGGTAAAATTTACACAGAACTTCTGCTACATGCAGGGAATGTTAGGGAATTTTTGAGGGGGGAAAAAAAAAACAAAAAACAAAAAAAAACCTAATGCAGTATTTTACCAAGCTAAATTATTTTCCCGAACTGCCCTTCTTGACTTGAGGCAGTTTTCTCTAATTACACAGCGCAATAAAACACAATATGAACTGCTTGTTGTTTCAGGACGTAATTAGTGCTGCAATAGGGTTTCAAGATGTCTTGCATTAAAATCCGCCACCTGCCGCTACACGTGACAGTGCACGCTTGTGCAAGTGCACTGTCCTGTGAATGACCGTTACTAGCTAATAGCAACAATCATTCAATAAAAAAAAAATTAGGGGGAAAAAAAATAAAGAAATAAAATTTAAAAGTTAAAATTGAAATTGACGGTCTCAAAGTTTTTTTTTTAACCCCTAGTTATTTTTTAACCCCATTCAAGCCTAATAACCTATTATTAAGCACAATTTGGGTAAGGGGCCTGAGTGTGAATAAAATTTGATTAAAAACAAGATCAAATTGAAAAAAATTAGATGGCTTACTCAATTATGAGATCTTTGTATAAACAAAGAAATATTTAGCACCAGCAACCAATTATTAACACCTGCAATACCTAAACCGGTTTATAAACGTTTAATCACTGCCGCCTGTAGCGATCGGATGTGATCGCTAGGACGAAAGTTTGCTCTACAGATGTATTGTTCTGCCGTTGCCTAGTGATGTATATGTAGAGCACTATGGCCCCCGAACTGTCATCCTAGCAAACACATCCTTTTACTAAAGACTCACAAGCTGGGGATAACTGTCTGCCACATGCTCGGCTAGTAATAAAATACGGGGTATTGTTATAACCGGGAAAGGCCAAAGAATTGAAATTTAAGTTTTATAACTGTGGGACGTGTCATGTGAAAATTAGGAAGGGTTGAAAAAAAAAATAAAAAAATAAAAAAGGGTATCACTGCATTTACTCCTAATTTTACCCCATAAAATGACAAAAAAAAAAAAAATAGTTTTGGGAGATAATTATTACCCCAAAAAAGCCTAGATTGTACTAAACCATGGGGAACCGTTGGGCTCTTTGTATGTTTTATTAGAACACGGTTAAAAAAAAAAAAAAAAAAAAAAAAAAAGTTTTGAGTTTTAAAGTGCTGGATGCTTGAGCTTGCCTTGGAGCACCACATGAAAAACCCCTGCAAACCAACATCTAAGCATGCCAAGCCGCAGTTCTAAGCCCACACCGGGTCAGACGTTCCGATGGATACAGAGAATAGGAAGTGGAAGAAAGGGCAGCCCAAACCACAATAACTCATGCAGTTTGCTGGGATGCAAGCCAGAGCCAACAGCAAAGATGGCATGGGCACACAGACAGACAAGACTCTGCGTTAGAAAGAAGCCAGGTGCATCCACGGATTCTGCCGTGCAGCACATACTAGGCTTCCTCCCATCAGGCAATTTCACACCTGAAGCTGGTTCGGAATCTGTAGACCTTGAGGACTGCAACAGGCGGATGTGAGCTCTAAGTTTAGAGGTATAAAGGAGTTCCCACCACAGTCACAGTTTTGTCAGACAAATGGTCCATACAAGTCTTCCAAAGCTCAGAGATTGAGCTGTCCATTGAGAGGGCTCAATATTCAGTGTAGTTTGCCTTCTTAAAACAGAAGGTATTTGAGATAAACCAGCTTTAAGTGAGCGACCGTGGTCTCCCACAATGCATCACTACAAAATATGCAAATTATCTCTCCCAGCCATGCACTGAAGAGGCCCAACAATCCGAAACAGGTTGTCTGCATATTTGGTTGTGGTGTCTAAACTTTATTGCTATACACCAGCAGTTCTAAATGTAAGCCTGGCTTCAGGGGCATAAAGAGATCATTAACAGTTGCTCACTTAAAGCTGAATTATTGCAAATACCTTCTATTTTAAGAAGGCAAACTACACTGAGCATTGGCTTTTTAGGGATTATAGGTCTGTTAGTCCCCATTTCCTTTTAGTCCCCTAGCAGGGTTGCTCATCCGGATCCCGGGCAAACCCGGGTATCCGACCATTTTAACGCTATCCGGGTCTGATCCAGATCCGGATACCTGGGCCACTATCCGGATAGCTCTATCCGGATATCTGGCCGCATAATCCAGATACCCGCGGATCCCCGGATCCGGGTAGTGTAACTAATGAGATGATGTCATTCAGCCAATCAGAGGGCTCCCAGCAGAAGCCCTAGCAACCAAGCAACCAATCACAGAGGGGAACCTTGGCCAGTCCCTCCTGTATATAAGGAGGTGGCCATTATGAGAATCTTGTCCATGCTTGTGACTACCACTGAGATAGTTTGTCTAGTGTGTTTGGCTAAGCAAGTGCATCATCCCAGTGATAAACCCAGCGTTTTTAAACACCAATACCTGCTGTATATAACACTGTTGTCTATTGTAGTGTAGCTAGTAGTGTTTTATATTGTTGTAGTTAGTGTGACAGTCTGTGCTGTCTGTGTGAGCTGTGACAGTCTGCTGCTGCAGCCTGCAGCAGCTCTGCTAGTTAGGTGTCTGTGTGCTGCCGTTTGTGCACATAGGCCAGTTCTGCTATTGCCTTAGCTACACAGTTAGGAGGATTACTGTGTAGTGTATATATTGTGTAGTTCAGTACTGCAGTGCTAGTTGTGTTAGTCAGACTAGTACTGTCTGTGTGAGTGACTACTGCATTTTGCTGATCACTCTTGAGTGTCAGTGTGACAGACGTCTGTTACTGTGCACACTGTTCTACTGTGCTCTGTATCACCCCCCGATTTCAATAAAGTACCGCACATCCATCTGTGACATCAATGCAGTATGTCTGCTGGCACTGGCAGCCGGGGGAAGGCCATTAAAGTCAAAAAGAGAGGGAACATTGCTGGCACCGTCACCGCCAGCAGTTCTGCCACACTGCCCATTCAGCCGGTAGCCACTGGCCGTGGACGCACTGGTCGCCAAGCTGATAGGGGGAGTCCCGCTGCAGAGGCACAGCAGCGTGTAGCGTCAATTTTCCAACACGGTAGGTGGCGCAAATTGGAGGAGAAAAACGCAGTCTGTGAGGCAGCTAATGTTGGATGAGCAGGGCACCACAGCAGCTCTACAACAGAGAGCTCCACCCCCACCACCACGCCTGTTCGCAGGAGCAGCAGTAGCCGCCCAGCAGCCGACCCCAGCAGGCAGCCTACCCTCAAGTGCTGAGTTGTTTAAGTCCAGACTCCGCGAGCGCAATGTTACCACTGAGGTTGAGGGGGATATTCTGGCCAAAATTGGCTTTGTGGATGAGTCACGGATGCTGACGGTGTTTGTTGGGGGAGGGGTTCTACTCCTTGCCTGATGTGTCAGCAAAAGAGGAGTTTGGGTCTGCAACATCGAAGCAGTTTTTTGAGGAGGGGGACTCTGATGCGGATAATTATGATGATGAGGTGAAGGACCAAGATTACAACCCACCGGAGGGGGTTGTAGTCTTGGTCCAGCAGGGCGTAAGGGGAAGTTTCAATACCCCGTCTGGAATTATTTTTATCTGCCGTCACTGGAGAGCAAGTTTGTCACCTGTAAGGTGTGCCAGGTGAAGCTGAGCAGAGGTAGCACCCCCGCCAACTATGGCACCTCCAGCTTCATTAAACACCTTGCTGGTAAACACCACAAGGAGCATGAGGAGTTCTTGAGGCTGAAGGAAACTGGCGCTGTCAGTGTCCCACCCCAAACCACCACAGGAACCCCCTTTTACACTCCTACCGACACTGAGGCCTGTTCAGGCAGCCAGTCCTCAGTGGTCTTCTCTGCGCCCTCCTTGGCTTCCTGTGCAAGCCAGAAGCGACACCAGACCCTGCTGACCGAGGCGTTTGCCATCAGGGCTCAGCCTCCCAGCAGCCGTCGGATCCGCCTGCTCAACGGCCTGCTTACATGGGCCATGGCCTCCCAGCTCCTCCCGTACTCCTTTGTGCAGGAGTGGAGCGACATGCGTGCACTCCTGCAGAGCGCAGCGCCGGATTTGCCTGTCCCCAGCTGGCACTATTTCTCACAACGGTCAGGCCAGCAATGCACCGCTTCGCGAAGGCCAATGTGGAACGTGGGCTTGATCAATCGGTGGATGAGCGGGTCCATGTCACTATGGATTCGTGGAGCAGCCAGTTCGGGACAGGCCGCTATCTGTCCTTCACCGCACACTGGGTCAGTTTGGTGGA
Organism: Hyperolius riggenbachi; assembly: GCF_040937935.1. Classification (NCBI taxonomy): domain Eukaryota; kingdom Metazoa; phylum Chordata; class Amphibia; order Anura; family Hyperoliidae; genus Hyperolius; species Hyperolius riggenbachi. The sequence goes on from NC_090656.1 coordinate 145,865,663, forward strand.
AGTGGGTGAGGAGGAGACAGCAGCATCATCAAGCCAGTGGGTGGTGCCACCCCGCAGTAGGGTCAGGGGAAGTGCATCGAGTTCCTCTGCTCCGGTTCCACCCTCCGCCGCCAAACGCCCCTGCCTCAGCAGCAGCGTGAAGGCCCGCCACTGCCAAGCGCTGCTGGAGATGGTCAGCCTGGGCAAGCAAAGTCTGACCACAGAGCACGTCCTGGACAAACTCCAGGAGCAGGAGAGGCGTTGGCTGACCCCCAGAGGCCTCAGAGTCGGAGTCCTCCGCCGGGGAGACCTCACCCACATCCCCTGTCTGGCCCACATCCTGAACCTGGTGGTTCAGAAATTTTTGAGCACCTACCAGGGGATGGAGCCACTTTTAAAAGCTGCTCGCAAAACCGTGGGTTATTTCCGCCGCTCAGGTGGTGCCTCATCGGCCCTGGAAGCTGTGCAGCTGGAGCTGAACCTGCCACGGCACCGTCTGATTATCGACGTTCCAACACGAATTCCACCCTGGCCATGTTGGAACGTCTGGTTGAGCAGAGGCAGGCTGTCAACTGTTACTTGGCCAAAGCCACCGCCGATGCCAGCGTGTACAGGACCAGCAGCCACCGGATATCATACGCAGTGCTGAATGGAGAAAAATGCAGCTGGTGTGCATGGTCCTGACACCCTTCCTGGAGGCCACAGACATGGTCAGCCGGGAACGGGCGTCAGTTTGTCAGTGGGTGACCATGGTGTGCATGCTGCACAAGGTCCTGGATGGTCGGATTCAAGTGGGAGAGAGAGACTTGATCCAACAGGAGCAGCAGGCACCTGTGCAATCCACCTCTGTGCAGCAGGAGGAGGAGGAGGTTGAGGACTTGGAGGTCCCTGACATTGAGGATCAGGAGGCACTGCCGAGTGCAGCTGCAGTGGTGCGGGGGTGGAGAGAGCAGGGGGAGTTTGAGGAAGTAGAGGAGGACAGCACTTCTGAAGATCATGTGCCAGCAGATATGGCAGCCCTCTTCCCCAGGGCAGCCCACATGTTGCAGTGCCTGCTCAGGGACCCAAGGGTAAAAGAGATGCGTGGTCGGGAGGACATGTGGATGACCCTGATGCTTGAACCACGGTTGAAGGGGAAGCTGCATCAGTTCAGGAGGAGACCCTGAGCGCCAAATGAGGGAGTTGCAGCGGTCCCTGGTTCAGCGCTTGGAGGAAGCCTTCCCCCTGACACCCCCCCCCCCCCCCCCACAGTCCAGCCAGCACAGCAGCAGGTGCCTGCGTCCATCAGCAGCAGGCACCCATTAAACCTGCTGTCTCTCACAAAGGCGCTGTACGCCACGCCGGTACAGCTGCCGAGTGGGTAGGTGCCTGCAGCAACAACATTTGGCTATCAAAGCCAGAACAAGCGCCTGATCCGGATGGTGGCAGACTATATGGGGTCCTACAGCAGCCTTGACTGCGACACCACTGTGGACCCCTTGGATTACTGGGTCAAGCACCTTGATATTTGTAGTGAGCTGGCGCAGTACGCCCTGGAAGTCCTTGCTTGCCCCCCTTCCAGCGTGCTGTCCGAAAGGTGCTTCAGCGCGGCCGGTGGCGTGGTAACAGAAGCGCTCGTCTGTCCACCCAGTCTGTGGACAGACTGACGTTTCTTAAAATAAACCAGGCTTGGGTGGTCGGTTAATTCCTGGCCCTGGTTGTTGGCAAGAGGGGGATATGAAGCGGCTGGAAATCGCACTATGCCTGCCTTACTACCACCCTTTACCACCACAACCTCCAGGCTCCGCATAAGCCTGCTTCAAAAATTTTTGACAGCTGTGGTACACTACCAACACACTAGGTGCCATGGTAAACACAATTGATGTGTAATTTTTTTTGGATGTGTCTGTGCTGTCCAAGTTATGGGGAGGCCCCAACTGCGGTAGTATGACCGCTTCCTGGAACCTCCAACACCAGGTCCACACAACTATTTCTTCTGCTGCCACCAGCTACTACGCCACTCCAATAGCTGCATCGACCTACTCAGCTTGGTGTTCCTGTCTGTGGTACCCACCAACACCAGGGTCCACACTAAACTGCATCGTCTGCTGCCACCAGCTATTACGCCACTACAAATACAATAGCCTGCCACCAGCTATCACGCCACTAGCCCACTACAATAGCTTTAATTTTTTGGTGATGTCAGAGCTGAAAACTGCCATGTCCCATGTGTGCGATTGGACTTTGGACGCAATGTGGGCTGCACGACCGCTGTCTGGAACCTAGTCCTGATGTTAATTGACAGCTTTTTTTTTTTTTTTTCATTTTATGTCCACCAAATAATTAGAGTTTCCCTTTAAAAAAAAAAAAAAACATGATGCTACATGCATCATTTACCCTAAAAACCCTTTTTAAAGCTATTTAAAGAGACACTGAAGCGAAAAAAATATATGATATAATGAATTGGTTGTGTACTATGAATAATTACTAAAAGATTAGCAGCAAAGAAAATATTCTCATATTTTTATTTTCAGGTATATAGTGTTTTTTCTAAGATTGCATCATTCTCTAATATGTGCAGATTACACAACACTCAGCATTCAAAATGATTCTTTCAGAGCAGTCTGAACTAATGACCTCTCCTCTGGCAGAGGAAAAATAAAAAATTAACAGTTGAGATAATAAAAGTCAGAAAACAGCCATCTCCACGACTTTGAAAGTCGTAGAGCTTAATGGCTTTTTTGTATAGAGATAACAACTGGAGTTTCTTAAATCTTCCTGTACTGGAAACAATTAGACTGATGTATGTGATCTTAATGTTTTATTTCTTAGCTGTACTACACATACAAATGATATCATAATTTTTTTTCGCTTCAGTGTCTCTTTAAAGGGCACTTCTGGGTTTTCTATCCGGATAGTCGAATAGGTCGGGTACCCGCGGGTAATTTGGTAGGATATCCGAATCGGATCCGGATAGCCGCAAGGTCTGATCCGGATACCCGAATCGTATCCGGGTATCTGGGTACCCGGATCCGGGCGGGTATTAAAAAGTACTACCTGAGCAACCCTGTCCCCTAGTAGTTTTGGGTCACCCCAAGCTGCTTGGGTATTCTGTTTTCCCAATAATATTCCAAAAGGTGTCAACTTTAACTTCCATGATATCTAAGGAAACTTATTACAGTTTACTAAAAATCATGGTTCCTCGTCTGACCCATTCAAAGGAATTTCTAATCCGATTCATCCTAGGCTACTCTGGCTAAAACAGAGGTCACTGCTGTGCATCACTGAAGTGCTATGAGGAAATATTATTTTCTACCAGTGGGGCTTCACCGCCAAGCTCCTGGTCTTGAAAGCTGGTTAAGTCTTCACAGCCTCTAACGGAGGAGGGCTTTAACCCCTTGGCAACCGCTCCACGCAGATTTGCGTGAACACGGTGGCATCCCCAGGACAAAGTGCTAGGGGTGGGGAATGCAGGTGATCGAGAGGCGCACCTATCCCCGCTGGAATGACGGAGCTCCGCTCCACCACCAGTCTCCCAGCGGCGATCGCCGCCCAGAGACTGTTTCGCTGTCTAATAAGTCTGTACAGCGCTGCAATCTAAGGCTGTACTGGGGACATCCGTGTCATTTGGCTGTCCCTTCCAGAGGCACAAAGGCGATCCGCTGTCATAGGATGATGCCTATGACAGCCGATCGCTGTGATTGGCTAGCAGGGGGAGGGAGGTCGTAGTAAAAAAAACAAATAGAATAATTAATAGCATAAAAACAAATAAACTGTTGGTAGGGAGAAAATATTCTGTCTCAGACACCCAGTGTCTCTTGCTCCCTGTCACAGGCAAAGGTTTGTGATTTCATGAGGGCAGTCATCTTTTTGGTTGAAAGGAGGTGACAGGGAGCATGAGACACAGTTCCAACTGTCCTGTGTCCGGATCACCCCTCCCAGCTGCTGGGCAACGAGATCATCATCAGAAATCCCATCATGCTTTGCACTGCATTGGGGATAAAAATGCTTGGGCAGTTTTCTTTGATGGGGTGGAGCATTGCTTCTAAGCAGCTAAAAATTAGTCTTAGGGCCCATTCACACTTGCTGATTGCAAAACGCTAGCGATTTTGCTAGCGGGGGGGGAAAGCGCCATTCACACCTGGCGATCTTTTTTTAGCGATCGTGTTTTGCGCTTCTATAGCACTAAAACGCGGTCACCGGGAAATTGCCTGAAAATGGTGCAGGCATTTTTGGGCGATTTGCAGCAATTAGCACAAATCGCCCAAATGAGAACAGGCCCATAGACTTTTATTACCCTAGCTCTTTGAAAAGCACTAGCGTTTGAGTGTTTTGCCGAAATCGCCGGTAAATGCTCAAGTGTGAATGGGCCCTCATGTATGAAAACCACATGTTAGCTTACCTGCTAACGGTATTTTTAGTCACTCCAGGACAGGTACACTTTGAGACTTAGCTCCTCCCAGAAACAGGAAACATCCCAGAGCCTCCCTATAAATTAAAAATGGAACCGGAGGTCAGGCAGTATAATGACAAGTAACAGGAACCAACCTAACCATATGCTTATACATTCTATATAAACACAACCATTCCATTATGACATTGAGAACATACAGATTTTAATAAATCATATGTATATTATCTATATTATTATCCCATTAAAAGGGTGGGTACCCCTACCTGTCCTGGAGTGACTAAAAATACCGTTAGCAGGTAAGCTAACATGTGGTTTTTCCAGTACACTCCAGGACAGGTACACTTTGAGATGATAAACAAGAAAAACAACGTTTACACACCTTAGGGCGGGTTTACTGCCTCAAGGACAGTTCTCCCAAAGCTCTGATCCCTTGCAGACAATCGGTCAAGCTTGTAATGCTTCATAAAGGTGTTAAGGCTCTTCCACGTTGCAGCTTTACAGATGTCCAAAGGCGATATTCCCTGCCTATAGGCCCATGTCGTAGCAGCTGCCCTTGTAGAGTGAGCTTTTAAGTCTAAAGGTGGGTCTTTCCCTGCGGCTTTATACGCTTCTCTTATACAATCTTTGATCCACCTAGCGATTGTTGGGGCTGAAGCTTTAGCTCCCTTTTGTTTACCTGAAAAGTTTACAAACAAAGATTCCGTCTTTCTAAAATCTTTCACTTTTTCCAGGTATGCTGATAAGTTTTCTTTTACATCCAGTCTATGCCATCTTATTTCTTCCTCTGTCTTAGGATTTATATAGAATGATGGCAGTATAATCTCCTGTGTTCTATGGTAAATATCACTTACTTTAGGAAGAAATTCCTGGCTTGTTCTCAACACTACTCTGTCATCATAAAAAGAACAAAACGGCTGTCTGCAGGATAACGCTTGTAGCTCACTAACTCTTCTTGCAGAGGTAATGGCCACTAAAAACACTGTTTTTAACGTAGCAATGCGCAAGGAATCTTTCTCCGTAAAAATATCAGATGAAAGGGACTGTAAAACAAAAAGGTAAATCCCATCTGGGAAAATTTTTTACCAAAATTGGTTTACTTCTTTCAATTGACTTAACAAAACGTATGACGAGCGGATCCGTCGCTAGCTTTTTGTCAAAAAAAACTGATAAGGCTGCGATCTGGACTTTTATCGTACTCAAAGCCAGCCCCTTATCCACGCCTTCCTGTAAAAATTCTAGAATGGACGCTATTTCCGTGGATCTGAATTTAGACGTTTGTAACCATAAATTATATGTCTTCCAGTATTTCTGGTAAATTAATCTAGTATTACGTTTCCTGCTGTTCAGCAGTGTTGTAATCACTCTTGCAGACAGCCCTTTGGTTCTAAGAACTGTCTCCTCAGTAGCCACGCTGTTAGTTTCCATGTAGTTGCCTGCTGGACAGGCTGTCCCTGACAGAGAATCATATCCTCCGCTACTGGCAGTCTCCATGGAGGGTCCACCGAGAGAGCCAGCAGCAAGGGGTACCATGACCTCCTGGGCCAATCCGGAGCAATTAATATCATTGTTCCGGTTGACCTTAACAATTTCTGTAACACTAGGGCCATCAGATTCAGAGGTGGGAACGCATACATTAATGGCTCGTTCCAATCCTGTGACAGAGCATCTATTCCTACTGGATTGTCCAACACATTCAGAGAGAAAAACAGACTGCATTTCTTGTTCCTCCTGTTTGCAAATAAATCCACGTGAGGACGACCCCACCTGATCACTAACTGATTGAAAATTCCGTTGTTTAGATTCCATTCCGTATTGGAGACTTGTTGTCTGCTTAACTGGTCGGCTAGAACATTCAACGACCCTTTCAAATGTACTGACGTTAGGGATAGAAAGTTCTTTTCTGCAATTTCCAGAATTTCTAGCGCCAGCTGCAACAGTTTTTTGGACTTTGTTCCCCCTTGACGGTTGATGTAGGCCACCACCGTGGAATTGTCCGTTCGTACCTGAACGTGAGTGGTGTGCAACATATGCATCATGCTGACGATTGCCATCTTTACTGCATACAACTCTCTGAAATTGGAAGAATCTTTGGCTACTGATTGATCCCAAATGCCCTGTGTCTGAAACGAGTCCACATGTGCTCCCCAACCCACTGCACTTGCATCTGTGGTCAGGATCTTTTGTATCGGAAATCTCCATAATTTCCCCATCTCTAGATTGCTCACTGTCAACCACCATTGAAGATCTATTTTTACTTCGTCCTCTACTCTTATTAACTGGTCTAACGAATTTGGATCTTTGTTCCAGTTGTCTAACAGCCAGGCCTGCAGACTTCTGACGTACATCATTGCCCACTGCACTGCCGGCGCAGATGACGTGAGAAGGCCTAGCAACCTCATGATCTGTCTCAAGGATATCACCTGAAGTGTCATGAATTGCTTTATCTCGTTTACAATCTTTAGGATCTTTTCTTTTGGCAGATATACTTTTTGGTCTATCGAATTTATGACAAACCCGAGAAACTGGATCTCCTGAGTGGGCTGTAGCTGTGATTTTTCCTCGCTGACCAACCAGCCCGCTAACTGAAGCTCTTTCAACGCTAGTTCTCTGTGCAATATCAAACTTTGTCTTGATTTTGCAATAATTAATAGGTCGTCTAAATAGGGGACTATCAGAACCCCCTTTTTGTGCATTGCTGCGACTACTTCTGCCATGACCTTTGTAAAGATCCTTGGAGCAGAAGTAATCCCAAACGGGAGGCAACGGAACTGTAGATGTTGTGTTTCGCTTCCCGTTTGGACCGCGAACCTCAGAAATCTTTGAGATTCTAGTTGTATCGGAATGTGCCAGTATGCATCTTTTAAATCTATGCTGAGCATGAATCCTCCCGGAATTAAAAGATTCCTGATTGAATGAATTGACTCCATACGAAACCTTTCGTATTTTATGAAAGGATTGATCGGTTTTAAATTCAGAATCAACCTGAATTTTCCCGACGGTTTTGGAACAAGAAAGATCTTTGAATAAAAACCCTTCCTCCTTTGATCTACTGGCACTACCGATACAACCTTCCTCTCCAACATGTCTTGTATTATTGCGTGTATGGCCTCCTGATGAACCGGGGATATCACATTTTTGGTTATCACAAATCTTGATGGTGGGGTCTTTTGAAATACTATGTGATAACCGCTTTTTATCGTATTGAAAATAAAAAGGACTGTCTGACATTTCTCTCCAATGTGTTAGGAAGTAGCCCAATCTTCCTCCCACCGGAATTATGTCACTGTTTAAATTGGGTTGCAGGATTCCTAACTGCCGGGTCCTGCCTCTTCTGACCTTTCGAAAAAGACCAGTCTCTTTTTTTGGTTTGAAATCTTGTTTTAAAATTCCTAAAGTTCTGTGGGTCTTTCCGAAAAGGACGCTTCCCTTGAACCTGTGATCTTTTCTTGGGAAACGACTTTTTCCTGTCAGCTGTACGTTCCAGAATCTGCTCTAGCTCCGGACCAAACAGCGTATCCCCCACTACCGGCATTGCCACCACCCTATTCTTTGATGACATACTACCCTGCCAGGTTTTTAGCCATAAATGACGTCTAGCCACACTGAGAATACCCGCAGCTCTAGCCGTAATTCTTACTGACTCTGAAATTGCGTCGGTAATGTAAGATACTGCTTTGTCCATCACTGTCATAGAATTCAGCAATTGATCTTTAGGGGTATCAGCAACTATATTCTCCCGCAACTGGGACATCCACAGGCCCAGTACTCTGATAACACAAGTAATTGCCGTTGCTGGCCTGAAATTTGTACAAATTGCAGGCCACAATTTTTTAAGTGCAAATTCAATCTTTTTGTCAGATTGGTCTTTTAAGTGACCCAAGTCCTCAAAAGCCAATTCGCCCTCTCTGTCCACCTGCGAAAAAGCTGCATCTAGCTTAGGTGACTTGTCCCAATTTTTACAATCATCCTCGGCAAAGGGAAAACGCCTTTTAAACCCCCTAGACATAAAAAGTTTTCTATCAGGAGTTTTCCACTGACTGCTAATCATGTTTTTTGTGGATTGATGTATTGGAAATACCAAATCCTCCATGGACTCCATTCCCTCATATAACTTATCATGAACGGATAATTCAGAGGGTTTTGACTTTTTAATTTGCAATTCCTCATATATTGCTTCCAATAACATCTCTGTTTCTGACGCTGGGAATTTAAATCGAGACGGCTTCTCCTGACTATTGTCATCCTGTGAAATATCAGATTCCGCCGAAGAATCGTAAACACTTAATGGTTCATTTTCTTCATCTGATTCCACCACACGATTAGACTTTCTGGATGCTTTTTTATGCACGTGCTCTCCCACTGATTGTTCCTGCACCTGTGCCTGACTCTGTGGCTGTGCTTGCCCCTGTGGCTGTGCTTGTGCCTGGGACTGTACTTGATGAGTTTTAGGGAGAGTCTGTATCTGCACTTGCTGGGCCCCCTCAGGCTGTTGAGATACTGTCGGCACTGATAATGAAGCCTTAAAGTCTTTTAAGGTATCTTTCAATTCTTTCCTAAAAGAGTTTATTAATTCTTTAGTAGAACCTCCATCCTCTTTTACTGCTTTAGATAAACAATGCTGACATAAAAATTTCTTCCAGTTAGTATCTAATTTTTTACTACATGCAGGGCACTGCTTGTAACTGGGCCTAGGCACTGTATCGCCTGGGTTAGTCTTCGGCGGTTCCTGTGTCTCCTCCATTGCCACGAGGAGAATGAGGTACTGGGACGCTAGCAGGCCGCTCCTCTTCAGTCAGCGCGCATGCGGTGACGTCATCTGCCCCGGAACTTGACTCCGGGACCCGGAAGTGCTTCCATGCGGCCTCTGCCCGCACAATCCGGCGTCCACCGCGCGGCTGAAAGCCTCCTGCCACACTGCGTCCTTGGAGCGGCCCTCCCGCAAGCTCTCTCTCTCCACCAGGACACCAGAGTCTGCTGCAGGGAAAAACCGGGTAAGCTGAATGGGTACTTTTTATAACCCAGCCTCCCAGCCAACTTTGCGTGCACCACTTCGCCCCTAGCCCCCCAGGCTCTCCGGGACAGCTGTACACTTTTAGGGAAGCATGTTCCTGGAACAGGAAACATCCTATACTGCCTGACCTCCGGTTCCATTTTTAATTTATAGGGAGGCTCTGGGATGTTTCCTGTTTCTGGGAGGAGCTAAGTCTCAAAGTGTACCTGTCCTGGAGTGTACTGGAAAAAATAAAGTTCTGATGCGGTTTACCGGGAGTGATTGCTGCTGAAAGGAGGCACTAGGGAGGACAGCGTGGGACACATCGCTGCTCATGGGGCTGGAGGAAGCTCTCCGTCTCTGGTACACTAAGTATCCAAACAAACTAAAACTGCATGCACAGTGGGTTGTCTGACAGCACACAGTGCATTATAACTCAACATACTACAACAAAAACATATCTCCACGTGCTAACCTGCTGACATTTCTTCAGAACCTCTGGCGTTCGGTGCTCTGCTAGAGATTTGTTGTAGAACTGAATTGCTTCCTTGTACTGCTCTTCTTTAAAATAGGAATTCCCAATACGGGCATATGCCCTATACAAAAAAGAACAAAAAGATGGGATGAAAACAGAATGCCGTTCTAAATGGAATGCAGGAATTTAAGCATTTCTTAAAGAAAAACCACAAAACAGATACTTTTATCTATATGGTGCCCATACACGGTAGAATACATTAGATTTCCCTGTTTTTCTATTGTATTGATCAAATCAATCGAATTAAAGTTTAAAAGAATCTTTTTTTCGATCAAGGAAAACTATATAGATTTTCTCTCTTTTTTTTATAAAAATCCAATCGGGCATGTTGGAAAAATCTGTATATTCGTTCTACCGGAATAATCAAATGAAATTATGTAATCGAAAAAATTTGTACCATATATGGGCACCATTACCTGCTTAAAGGGACTCCGAGCAGGGCAGAAACTATGGAAAGATGCATACCATTCTGAAGCCCTCTTTCTCCTTTTTCCAACAATATACAAACCGCCACCCTACGGCAAACGTGATTTCGATCGCGAAAATAACGAAAACTAAAAGGCGTAGGGCATCGGTTTATGTGTCGTTGGAAAGAGGAGAAAGAGCTTCAAAATGGTATGCATCTTTCCATAGTTACTTGTATTACACAGGACGACTTTTCCCCAAAGTCGGCAGCTGAATGGGGAAAAGTCGTCCTGTGTAATACAAGCAACTATGGAAAGATGCATACCATTTTGAAGCTCTCTTTCTCCTCTTTCCAACGACACAAACCGTCACCCTATGCCATTTTGTTTTCTATATATGTTCGCGATCGAATTCGCGGCAGCCGCGACTTCGATCGCGAATATAGCGAAAACTAAAAGGCGTAGGGCGGCGGTTTATATATCGTTGGAAAGAGGAGAAAGAGAGCTTCAAAATGGTATGCATCTTTCCATAGTTTCTGCACTGCTCGGAGTCCCTTTAAGGACCACAAGCTTACACACCCCTAGTGACCAGGCCATTTTTTACAATTCTGCACACTGCAACAGTAACAGTGTGCTGCACGCCCATACAACTTGGCACACAAATGAATCTTGCCTCCTTTTCTTGCCACCAACAGAGCTTTGTCTTGGTGACATCTGTTTGCTGCTGGTTTTTTTTTTTTTTTTTTTTTTTAACAGAAAATTATGCCTTTTTTTTTTCCCCCTATGCCCCCTCCCCCCCCCCCCCCCCCCCCCCCCCTCGAGATCCATAACTTTGATTTCCTCTCAGACATCAGCCTATGAGAGGGATCACTTTGAGAGCCTCTCCAGGAGACAGCTCAGTGGCAGAGCTTTCCCCCGTACCGCGCTGCACTAGATCGCAGCACCGTACAAATTATTTCAGCCTTTTTTTTTGTTTTACAGCCCGACAGCCGCGACTGGTAGGTTTACGGAGCTGAGCTCCGTAACTCAGTAGGGATGCATGATCCCTGCTAATCTCCGCCCCCAGGACTTGCCACTGATCTGCATTAGGCGGTCCTGGGGGAGCTACCTTCCCAGCGCCAATCGGCATTAGGTGGTCGGGAAGGGGTTAAGAAGATATTCATTTCAGCTCAGAGAAATAAACCCAATAGTCTCCAGTCTTCGGTTACAATATAAAATGTTTATCTGTGTTTAACCAGTTCACCCCCAAGGGTTTTTACCCTAACAGACCAGAGCAATTTTACCCGTCAGCGCTCCTCCCCTTTATTCCCTAATAACTATTACTACTTATCACAAGAAAATGATCTATAGCTCCTTTTTTCCACCACCAATTAGGCTTTCTGTGGGTAGTACATTTTGCTAAGAATTTTTTTATTCTAAATGCATTTTAATGGGAAAAATACAAAAATAATGGAAAAAAAAAATCATTTCTCAGTTTTCAGCCATTATAGTTTTAAAATTAAACATTCTCCTTTGGATAAAACCAACACATTTTATTCGCCCAGTTGTCCCGATTATTAAACAGTTTAATAAATTATGTCCCTATCACAATGTATGGCAACAATATATTATTTTGAAGTATAGGTGTTATTCTGTTTTGTTTTTGTTCTGGCCATAAATACAAGCTTAAAGAGACACTGAAGCGAAAAAAAAAAATTATGATGTATGTTAGAAAACACACTATATTCCTGAAAATAAAAATAAGAATATTTTCTTTGCTGCTAATCTTCTAGTAATTATTCATAGTACACAAACAATTCATTATATCATATATTTTTTTTCGCTTCAGTGTCTCTAATTAACAAAATTAAATTTTCCCTCATAAAATATAGATCAAAAAAGCTGAGTCCCTAAGGCAACTATTTATTTATTTTAAGCGGATTTTTTTTTACAAGTGTTTTTTTTTTTGGTGGGAGGAAGGTTGGAAGTGTAATTTTATTAATGTGTATGTACTTGTATATGTATGTGTTTGAATGTGTAATATACTTTTTGGCCACAAGATGGCGCTAGTGAACACTCAGGAAGTGATCAATTTTTTTTACTGTTACAGTTTCCCGTTTTATAAATTGGAGATGGCCGCTGTTCGCGGTCACATCCATTCACTTCAGGCAGTGCGATAGGGTAGAGGACCACTCTGTCCTCTTCCCCAATCAGTTAGCAAGGGATCCCGACGGTAATTGCGGCGCGCGCCATGTGCGGAGCGGCGGCGGGAACGCGTGACGTATTAAAACGTCATGTTGCCATTAATAGGCTAAAGCATGACGTTTTAATACGTTACAATGTCATTAAATGGTTAATAAAGTGTTTTGTCCCTTGGAAACGGACTTCAGTTCCAACATGGTGACGGTAACACACACACATACATATACATACATACATTTATTTATATTATTTTTTTTTATTGAGGTAAACAAATTATCTTGACAAGAATGGAGGTTTCCTCCACCTCATTTTAACAGAGTGTCGATTATACCAATGAGCCAATGCAAAAAAAAAAAAAAAAAAAAAAAATTCAGCTGAATATGCCCCATTTTATGCTTTACATACACCATTATTTGATTCACAGATGACAACAAAAAGTGTATGAATAGTAAAAACAGACTTCTATACAGAGGAAAAAAAAAAAAAAAAAAAAAACAGTCCAAGCAACTTGGCAAGCATTTTTAAATATTGTAAAATTCTTTGTTACACTTACTTAGCAATCTGTCGATAATCTTCTCGGTTTTCTCTTCCCACTTCTATTGCAGTTTCACACAACTCTCTGCATTTATTGTAATCCCCTTTTTCAAAGAATACAGCTAGATGACGTAGAAATAATGGTCAGCAACATGTGAAAAACATAAAACAAAAAACAAACAAACTTACCAAAAAAAAAAAAAAAAAAAGCCAGTGAGAATGCTATCATTACATTAGCTTACCTGCCTGGTTTGTAATATAGGTCATATTCATAGGATCGAGTTCCCTGGCTTGCCCATAATGTTTCAGTGCCATGTCAAAGTCTTTTTTCTTGTAGGCTTCATTACCAAGCTCCTTCTCCTTTTGAGCCTAGACAGAAATAACTAAAATAAGAACGCCCAAATCCTGCCACAAATGTATTCATATTTAGAAACTCAGAATCAAAGTGAAAATGCAAATACGGCAGAGGTAGCTCAAAGCGGACACTGAGGTTTAAGTGCAATTACAGTTTTCTTGTGCCTTCAATCTAAGGTCTCTCTGGGTACACACAATGCAATATTTAAACCTGGAACAATTTATACTTACAGGGGTTTCCTTCAGCCCCCATGTCGTTAGTTCCCTCTGTGTCTGCCTGGTCCCCTCTGCCACAGTGGAGTCCACAATCCAGGTGGGTTGCGGGCCAATGCGCATGAGTGGTTTTGGCTGTGCGCACCCCCCAATCAGGCTTCTGTGCAATGGAGTGGAGTGCAATGGGTGGGTGTGACAGAGGCACAACAGATGCGACAATTAAGACTTCGATGAAGCAGATGGACTACAGGGGGCTGGAAGATGCCCCAGGTACACTTTAATATTCTATTCGAGCCAGTGATGAGATAGAAATTCAAATCAGCTACAGATGAAAGCCGGTATACACACTTACGCGATTTTTCCTAATTCCAATCAGTTTTCTGATCTTAATCAGAAATAGGATCTGAAGTGAAAATTGCATGGTGTCTACCAGCCTTTATTGCTACTAAGAGCATTAAGTATTACTTAAGCTGGCCATACACTGGCCTGATTTGGCACCGTATCGACAGCAGATTCGATCACTGGGATCGAATCTGCTGCCGATCGTTCGCGCTACACGCCGAATTTCGATCCATTCCGTCCGATCCCATCGATCGCGCCGTGCGGAAAATAACCGTCGATCGCCCGCGGGTAAAGAGCGCATCGCTAGCGGCGTTCGAGTGCCCGACGACCGACGCAATAGAGCCGCAATACATTACCTGCTCCGCCGGCGCGACTCCCGGGTCTCCGCTCTGGTCTGGTCTCCGGCATGCTTCCCTTCTTCCTGTCCCGGCAGGAAGTTTAAACAGTAGAGGGCGCTCTACTGTTTAAAACTTCCCCCAGACAGGAAGAAGGGAAGCATGCCGGAGACCAGACCAGAGCGGAGCGGAGAAGAGGAGCGGAGACCCGGGAGTCACGCCGGCGGAGCAGGTAATGTATGCGTGATGGGGGGGAAAGCGGCGGCAGCACCACCACCACCACAGATTGTGAACGGTTTCAGGCTGAAATCGGTTCACAATCTGTTTGCAGTAAGGGTAGCCATACGATCCCTCTCTGATCAGATTCGATTAGATAGGGATCTGTCTGTTGGTCGAATCTGATGGCAAATCGACCAGTGTATGGCTACCTTTAGTGTTTACTAAGAGCAGTGTTCTCCCCAGAGACTATTAGCTGGGCTCTCTGCCAGTCTAAGCTAAGGCCCAGCTGTGATTATTAATTGCAGTCTGTGGCACACTCAATGCAGTGCACAGCGGGTGTGTAATTGTGGCCAGCCGCTGTCACTTACGTTATCTCTGCCCTCCCCTCAGCTCCTGCCAATCAATGATAGAGGGGCGGGGAGAGTTTGGCAACTGAAGTTACAAGCACCGCGGGAACTTCAAAGGAGCTGGTCCATACAAGGAGTAGTTAAGAGGACACGGGGCTTGCTCTGTTCCCTCTGGTGAGCTGCCTGACTAGTGCAGAGGATGGGGCTCTCCTTCAGCCAGTCTTCATATCTCAAAGCATGTGCTCCAGCCTCACCTCCAAGCTTGTAGTTCAGAGGTCAGATAGAAAAAGAGTGTGGAGCAGCGTTCATGTCAGGGAGTGCAAGGACAGCATTGCAGGGCAGATGGTTATCTGTTTCCACTAAGGATGGTCCCCCAGCAACAGAATCCCTGGTAAGGTGGTGACTGACAGCTGCAGTCTGTGTGTTGCCGAGTGCTGTGCCTGGTGTGGCATCACCAGGCACAGCAACAGGAAAGGTATTCCCTGTTAAACGCCCACTGGGGGTGTTCCTGAGGCGCTTCCCCACTGCCATTGGGCAGCTCTGCCTCTGTACTGCCACTCCCTCGCCTCCCTGCACTTCGCTCTGTGTAATGCTGGGTACACACTCGATGCGCCGCTCGATTTCCGGCCGCTCGATAATTTCTGAGTGCATTTCGATGATTGTTAGGTCAATTCACATGTAAAGTATGCCAAATCGACCTAACTATCCATCGAAACGCGAATCGGACATGTCGGAAATAATCAAGTCGATGCGAATCAAACGGCACATCGACTGCGGGAACGCACCGTGTGTATTCAGCATGAGACACACAAAGCAGAGCTTCCAGCGGCATGACCCCAGGGGTCACAGAAACAAAGTAATGGATTGCAGGCCACACAAGCAGCAGGGATTGCAGCTACCTGATCCGACCAGTCACCGAGACCAGGTAGTATTGTTTTTTTTTTAGTTAAAATCCCCACGTCGGGTTCCCTTTAAAAGGACCACTATCAATAACAAACAACTCAACATTGTATATTCGGATACAATCGCTTTATTTCATCTCTGTGCTTTCAAAGCCCCTTTCAAAGCACAGCTTTCAGCTCAAAGGCAAAGGCATTCTCCTTTATTAGTGTGACTAAACCATATCCTACACAAGGAGGTTTGCTTATCAACTCTTAATTTTAAACCCCAATAATCACAATTTCCCACACATTTTTAGGGTTGCTGAAACGGATTGAAGATGTAGAGCAAAGTGAAATGTATAGCCCTAACTCCAAATCTTTTTCACTGTCCCCTTTCCAACATGCAGGGGAGTCTGAAGAGTAGCAAACTAGCTAAACAGGAGATGCAACAGGTAGCCAAATGCAACACATTTGCCACAGAGCGAAAAACGCATGCACACACCCACGTTATAACTGTGGGGCGCATAAAACAATGTGCCTTTTTCATCAGGGCTGTGGAGTCAATACAAAAACCATTCTGACTCCAACTCCTCAGTTTCTGATTCAACTGACTCCTCTAATTTGCATATAACAATCTTGTTAAATGAAAGTATGTAAAATAAAAAGGCACGTCACAGCTGCCAAAGCTTAGGAATTGTAAAGCTATATTGATATTATGCTTTTGTGGAACAAAAAGATCCTGGCCAGGAAGCTGACACTATTCTGTCAGCCATCCCAGCCTGTATTTGCCAAAGTGAATGCCCCAGTATGTCATCTGCATAAGATTCACCAGAGCCCCATATGAGCTGGGTTCAAGCATGTAGCCCTGCCACCTTGCATAAAAAGGCCTCTACATTTTCTGTATCTGTACCTGATAAAAGAAATATGGCAAAGGCCAGAGAGATTTTCTGCAAGGGAGCAGAGCTATGCGCTGGAACTCAGCTGATATGGGTTTCCAATGAATTTTATTAAAGGATACCCAGAACCGAAAGGTTCTGGTAAAAATGATAGCTGCACTGTGTAGGGTTCAAACACATACCAGCCGCTCCTCCTGCACCCCTCAGTCTGTCGCGGTTCTTAGGCTTTGTTCACATTACCAAACACGGACGCTGCACGTTCGGAACGCAACGCGTACGAACGCAAGCCATCCGCGTTTGTATGCAATTTTTCCCAAAACGCGGCGCAATGTGGCTGATCCCATACACTGAAAGTGAATGGGACAACTTCGCGTTTTGGGAAAAATTGCGTACAGCATGCGTTCCTGGCCCGCACAGGTCCGGAATGCATGCAGTGTGAACATCAGACAGTGCATTCTATGCGCTGTGATGTCGTGCGCATCGGCCTCGGGAAAGCGGAAGGAAACGCGTGCAGTGTGAACGGGGCCTTAGTGTATTCATGCCGGTGTCTGGTGACTTGATTGAACTTTGACCTGGACATACTGCGCCCTGTGTGCACAATATGTCCTTCCCTCTTCACTTCTGGCCGGCGCATAGTGCTAGTCTCAGAAGCACGCTGATCCTTGCAAAGCTTCTGAAGCGTGATCATCAAACAATCAAGCGTTTCATTCAAAATAGTCAACAGGGTCGCAAGAAGCGTATGGAAAAACCAAGGCGCAAAATAACTGCCCATGAACTGAGAAAAGTCAAGCGTGCAGCTGCCAAGATGCCACCAGTTTGGCCAGATTTCAGAGCTGCAACATCACTGGAGTGCCCAAAAGCACAAGTTGTGCAATACTCAGAGACATGGGCAAGGCAAGAAAGGCTGAAAGACGACCACCACTGAACAAGACACACAAGCTGAAACGTCAAGACTGGGCCAAGAAATATCTCAAGACTGATTTTTGTAAGGTTTTATGGACTGATGAAATGAGAGTGAGTCTTGATGGGCCAGATGGATGGGCCCGTGGCTGGATTGGTAAAGGGCAGAGAGCTCCAGTCCGACTCAGACGCCAGCAAGGTGGAGGTGGAGTACTGGTTTGGGCTGGTGTCAAAGATGAGCTTGTGGGGCCTTTTCGGGTTGAGGATGGAGTCCAGCTCAACTCCCAGTCCTACTGCCAGTTTCTGGAAGACACCTTCTTCAAGCAGTGGTACAGGAAGAAGTCTGCATCGTTCAAGAAAAACATGATTTTCATGCAGGACAATGCTCCATCACACGCGTCCAAGTACTCCACAGCGTGGCTGGCAAGAAAGGGTAGAAAAGAAGAAAAACTAATGACATGGCCTCCGTGTTCACCAGATCTGAACCCCATTGAGAACCTGTGGTCCATCATAAAATGTGAGATTTACAAAGAGGGAAAACAGTACACCTCTCTGAACAGTGTCTGGGAGGCTGCGGTTGCTGCTGCACGCAATGTTGATGGTGAACAGATCGAAACACTGACAGAATCCATGGATGGCAGGCTTTTGAGTGTCCTTGCAAAGAAAGGTGGCTATATTGGTCACTGATTTGTTTTTGTTTTGTTTTTGAATGTCAGAAATGTATATTTGTGAATGTTGAGATGTTATATTGGTTTCACTGGTAAAAAAATAAATAATTGAAATGGGTATATATTTGTTTTTTGTTAAGTTGCCTAATAATTATGCACAGTAATAGTCACCTGCACACACAGATATCCCCCTAAAATAGCTAAAACTAAAAACAAACTAAAAACTACTTTAAAAAATATTCAGCTTTGATATTAATGTGTTTTTTGGGTTCATTGAGAACATGGTTGTTCAATATTAAAATTATTCCTCAAAAATACAACTTGCCTAATAATTCTGCACTCCCTGTATGCCGCCCACCCAGCTGATGATGTACTAGAGTAATGCAGTTGGGGGGGAGGGGTGTTGGGTGTTGCAGCAGGATGGGAGGGGGGGGGGGGGGGGGGGGAGAAGTGGGGTTAGTTTAGCATAGTGAAGTGTAATGTAGCTAGGGGGAGGGAGGCAGGGATTAACCACTTAAGCCCACAGGGTTGTTTATTTTTTGCATCTGAGCAACTTTCACCATTCATTTGCCAATAACTTTATCACTACTCATCACATTGAATTGATCTATATCTTGCTTTTTCCGCCACCAATTAGGCTTTCTTTGGGTGATACATTTTGCTAAGAATTAATTTATTCTAAATCAAAAAAAAAAAAAAAAAAGGATGATATAATGATTTGTATGTGTAGTACAGCTAAGAAATAAAACATTAGGAGCGGAGACACAAGTCCAATATGGTTTCCAGTACAGGAAGAGTTAAAGGTGCGTACACACGCACTACAGCAGCCAACGACGGGTCCGTCGGCACCTCCCGCTGGGCGGGGTTTCAGCAGACTGAAGTGCGTGTATGCACTGTCGGCGGACTGATAAGGCTGTTCCTGAACGATCCGCCCAGCCTCTGATAAAAGGCTGTGTTTTTCTGTGGGGGGCTTCGATCAATGAATGGTATCTATAATCTTATTCATTGATCGCTGGGCTAATGGCTCTGCGCGCGGTTGCGGGAGTGCATGCAGCCTATCTGGACGAGAATGTTCGTCCAGGTAGGCTTAAGTGGTTAAGGTACTGTAGTACATTGTGTGGGAGGCAGCAGCAGGAGTTAGTGTAGCTGAGTAGCTTAGAGACATCTTGGGGCGAAAAGGTCTACAAGATGCCCCTGACCCATAGATGCCTCTAGGTTTAGTAGGTTTGTTTTTTCCCCCCCGATTTTTAGGTGCTTCTTATAGTCCAGAGCGTCTCATAGCCCAAAAATTACGGTATATCTGTTTTATTGTAGCAGCACAAGCAACTTTTTTGATTGGTTTATTTCATTTTTGTTATTTTATGGTGAAGATTAGCTGAGAAAGCACCCTTTAGGGTAATGGTGTTTCTTTCCCGCAGCTGGGATACATCCTTGGGAGTATGGCGACGCCCAGTCACCTGATGAAACACAAATAGAAAAGTATAAAATGCTCCCGCCCTCCCTAAACCCCAGTGTATTAAAAGTAAAAAGACCGAACACTAGGAAAGAGGAGCGAAGCACCTCCTAGTGACCCTCTAACAGAAAAGAAAAGGATACCGGGAAAGTGCAATAGATAGGGTTGGGTAGCGGACAGTATCCCAGCTGCGGGAAAGAAACACCATTACCGGTAGGTATAAAGGGTGCTTTCTCTAACCCTTAGCTGGGATACGTCCTTAGGAGTGATACACAAGTAATACCCACTTTCCTGCCAAATGACAAATCTTGTTGTGACAGGACATCCACCCTGTAGTGCTTAACGAAGGTGGACGGACTTGCCCAAGTAGCCGCCTGACAAATTTGCTGCACTGTAGCACTCGCTCTCTCTGCCCAAGACGTAGCAATGGATCTGGTAGAGTGTGCCTTAATGCTGGGTGGTGGAGTGGAGTCTGAAATCTTGTAGGATAGGGAGATAACCTCACATATCCACCTAGCAATCGTCTGTTTCGAGGCCTGATTACCCTTGTTCTTCCCCAAAAATAAAACAAATGAGAAGAGGACCTAAAGTCCCTGGTTCTCGCCAGATAACTCAAAACAGCCCTTATCACATCTAGGCAATGGAACTCTGCTTCCTTAGCACAAGAAGGGTTATCACAAAAAGAGGAGAGTACGATACTTTGAGATCTATGAAAATCCGATGAAACTTTAGGCAGATAATTAGGATCGAGACGGAGTATAATTTTTTCTGGAAAGACCGTCAAAAAAGGGTCTTTAATAAAAGCCGACATGATTGCCACCAAAAAGGCAACTTTAATGGTCAAAAACTTTAAATCAATGTCCTCAATTGGTTCGAAAGGAGGTTTTGTCAAAATGTTCAATACTAAGGATAAATCCCATTGTGGAACTACCTTTTGTCTGATCGGTGTGGACCTTTGAATGGCACGAAAAAAATCCTTGATCAACCTCTCTTGTGCTAAGGGTTTATCTAAAAGGATTGATAAAGCAGAGCACTGCACCTTAAGCGTGCTCAAAGATAAATTAATCTCCAGGCCGTCTTGAAAGAAATCTAAAATAGCTCCTATCTCCGCCTGTGATCTATTGCGGATTGCACACCAGGATTGGTAAACCTTCCATACTTTCCTATAAATTTTATGCGTAACAGGTTTCCTACATTTAAGTAAGGTGTCAATTACCTTATCAGAGACCCCTTTATTTTTCAGAATTAACCTCTCAGGATCCAAGCCGAGAGTTTGAACAACTCCGGCTTGGGATGCCAGAGAGGCCCCTGACTCAACAGGTCCGGTCGCACTGGCAGAGGCAAAGGAGGTTGTACCGACAATTTTAACAGTGTGGCATACCATACTCTCTTTGGCTGCGCTGGAGCTATGAGAATCAGATTTGCTTTTTCCCTCTGTAACTTTTCCAGCACACGAGAAATCAGTTTTAGAGGCGGAAAAGCATATCCTAGATTGAATTGACAGAGCATCCAAATCCAGAGAATGCGGGCACTGATGGAGGGAAAAAAGAACTGAGGAATTTTCGCGTTTCTCGGAGAGGCAAAAAGGTCGATTTCTGGAATTCCCAATTTGCCTATCAACTCCAAAAACACCTCCTGGTTCAACTCCCATTCCGCGTGATCTAGTTCGTGGCGGCTCAAATAATCCGCCTCCAGATTTAAAGCACCTTTTACGTGAATTGCCTCGATTGAGAGCAGACTGGGCTCTGCCCAAAGAAAAATCTCCGCCGACAGGAGTGACAGATTCACCGATCTGGTCCCCCCTTGCTTGTTGATGTAAGCAACTGTTGACACATTGTCGGAAAGAATTAGTATATGCTTGCCTAGAATTAGGTGAGAGAAAGCCAAAAGAGCTTCCTTCACTGCCCGCAATTCTCTGAAATTGGACGAACTCCTGGCTACTCTCTTGTCCCATTTGCCCTGAGCGTGGTACCCCAAGACTGTGGCCCCCCAGCCCCAGGCGCTGGCATCCGTGTGAATTCTTAACGGACCTTCCTGTCTCCACAACCTGCCCTGGGTTAGATTTAGCTGATCCAGCCACCAATGACAACTCCGTTTAACCTGAGGAGGAATCTGTACCCTTTGATAAAGAGTCCTGATTCTTGTCCCACACTGCTAATAACCATCTCTGTAGTTCGACTGTGGAACTGAGCCCAGATGACTGCCGGAAGGGAGGCTGTGAACAAACCCAAGATTTTCATGATCATTCTTATTGACCCCTCCTGGAGTAAAAGTAGAGAACGAACTTCTGACTGCAACTTCTCTATTTTGGGAAAAGGAAGAAAAATTCTTCCCCTGATTGAGTCGATCCTGCAGCCCAGGAACACAATAGATTGAGTGAGATTTAAATTTGACTTCTGATAATTTATGATCCAGCCTAATCTTGTTAGGGTCTGGATCACCTGGTCTCTGTGAGAAATCAAAATTTCCTCTGATTTTGCAAAAATTAAGAGATCGTCCAGATATGGAACTATGGAGATCCCTTGGTGTCTCAAGAGCTTCATTACTTCTGCTAGCACTTTGGTAAAAATACGGGGAGCCAAAGCTATCCCGAAAGGAAGAGCCTGGAATTGATAGTGGACAATCCAGTTCTCTGACCTGACCTTAGAAACTTTTGGTGGGAACGGGCAATTGGTATGTGCAGGTACGCATCCTGCAAATCTATTGTCACAAAAAACTCCTCTCCTAGAAGAGATTTTACTGCAAAAATGTTTTCCATCCTGAACTTGTTGTACACTAAATAAGGATTTAGGGACTTCAGATTTAGAATAAATCTGAAATCCCCGCTGGTTTTTGTCACCAGAAAAACATGAGAATAGAAGCCCAGAAATTGTTCCTTCTGCGGAACTGGAACGACTACATTCTTTTGAATTAATCTGGATATTTCTCCCTGAAGACCCTGAGCCTTGATCAAGTCCCGAGGAAGATTGTTGATGAAAACCCGGGGAGGGGGAGGAACAAAAAACTGAGGACGATACCGATCTTTTATAATTTTGAAAATAAGGATTTGGATTCAATAGGCTCCACTGATAATGAAAATAAAGAAGCCTCCCTCCCACTGGCAACGAGTCATTTGTTCTATTTGGGGGTACTGGGTTTTGCGAGCGCAAACCCTCCTCGGCCTCTTCCGGCGGGAAAGGACCATTTTTTCTGCTGAGGACGAGATCTAGTCTGATCCTGCTCAGGTTTCTTGTACCCCTCTAATCTCTTGTTTCTTAAATTTCTGCGTTTGCTGGGAAATTGTTTGCCCTTTTAAGCAGATCTAGACAAAATATTCTCTAATTCATCTCCAAATAATAAATTACCCTCGAAGGGCACAGAACATAATCTATACTTAGAAGTCAGGTTGCCCTCCCATGTTTTGAGCCATAGAGCCCTCCTGGCTGCATTGACAAGAGCCGTAGTACGGGCTGAGATACGTATAATTTCTACTGCTGCATCTGCTAAAAAAGCTACAGACTTCAAAACCACTGGTAAGGATTTTACATAATCATTTAAACTAGACCCCCTGGAAATATGAGATAGTAAATTATCCATCCAGACCTTCAAATTACGAGAAATACATGTAGCCGCCACTCCTGGAACAAAAGCACAAGAAGCAGACTCCCATGCTTTCTTTAATACTTCAATCCTCTTATCCATAGCATCCTTCAATACACCTGCATCCTCAAAATGATAAATCAGCATTTTTTGAATACTTGGATAAGGAGGCATCACTTTTAGGACACTCAAGGCCTCGATTCATAAACCGCAGTGCAATAAACAAAATCTTGTCGGGAAAATACCGCACACGGTATTTTCCCGGTCTGTGTGCTAATTCATAAAAATTTCCCCAGCTGCCCTTGGAGGTCGGTAAATTACCGCAGCCCATTGAGCGGTAGAGTAGAGCAGTGTCCCGATTCCCTCTTTGCCCTGCAGAAATGAATCACACAGACTGCTCTCTCTGGCTCTCCCACTGATGACTCAGACAGATGAGTCACACAGTCTTTCCCTCCCAGTCTTTCATCGCCCTCTAGTTTTTTTTCTGAAGACGCCACTGCGGCGGGAAATCTGAAGAGCGGTGGATCTGTACTTGAGCCGGAATCCGGATGGTAAGGAGTGGAGCTCGCTAACACAATAGCTGGAGCACAACCGAAGACCGCAGAGACGGCTGAACCATATAGTCACATACACGCCGCCATAGCTGCTGGCAACGCTGAAGGCGGAAGCCGTGAGTATATAAACGAAGGGGACCTGCAACAGCCATTATTGCTAAATGAAGTGTGAAATATGTATTGAAATACCGGAAGAAAAAAAGCTAGAGGGCGATGGAAACAACTGTTCAGTATGTATATTGTGATCCTGAAGTATTGATTAGTACCAACTAGAGACTAAGATATATTGCATGAGAGCAACTCTTTACAGAAAGGGAGTTCAAAAGTATTTTCTTATTGCCAGCGCAAAATCCCCAGTGCTAGGGTTTTTGACAGAAGTGCTTGCAGCTGCTTTTTTGAAGGCCTTTGGTGTGCGCCGGTGGTGGGTCCAAACACAGCCAGATCTCAACGGGTGGCGGATGCGATTTGCATAAGCTTATGCTGGGCGATCGCTGTAAGCAATAACCCTGAGGCGGCTGGTGGAACATACAATATCTTTGTGTAGTAGTGCTCGCTCCTGCTCAGCCAGAAGTTTTAATGGTTTTTATAAGTGTGATCAGTTGCCTTCCCACTTTTAGTATTTTGTACCAATAAAGATATATGATGCACATGTAGGACCAACTTTTTCTTATTGTTTGAAGTTACGAATTATAGGTTGGTCCTCCTTGGTAAAAAAAAGTAGTGCAATAATTCAAAAAATCTGCTCGCAATTTCTTACATTTTGAATACAAAAATTAGTAAGTGTACTGTGCTATCTTTTCTCCTTTAACCAGATCTTAGGCCACCTTAAGGCTAGTTACACACCAGGACGTTGCAGTTAGGGGACGTTCTAGGGCACATAATGTGCCCCTAACGCAACGCCTGGTGCTCTCTGGTGTGGACGTCGGAGTGAGCCGCGTTGTGCAGCTCACTCTGGCGTCCGTGATGCATACTCTTTGACACATGCGGCATCACGTGGTCCCGCTTGGCCAATCGCCGCACAGAGCGGCCGCTCCAGAAAGTAAACACTGCACGTCACTGAGTGCAGTGAATATTAATTAGTCATGTGCCCGGCCGCTCACCCCCCTCCCCAACATGACTGAGCATGTGCAAACAGTGTAACACGGCTCAGCCGCGTAGAACGCACAGCATGCAGCACTTTGCTGCGTTACAATGTAACGCAACGTGGGCAGTGTGAACAGCCCACTTGTGTTACATTGCTGTGCGTTGGGGGGAGCGTTACAGGCTGCACTAACGTGCGCCTGTAACGTCCCTGTGTGCAAGAAGCCTTAGACTAATGCTGGGAATAAACCATACAGTTTTCTGTTAGATTTGTCTGTAAAGGTGTGTACCCACGCACAACAAAAGGCAACGACGGGTCCGCGGAACCCTTCCGCTGGGCAGTCTTTTAGCCGACAGTAGCGCGTGTGTACGCGCTGTCGGCGGAATGATAAGGCTGTTTCTGAATAATTATCTGTTAGATTTACTGTAATTAGATTATTTTCTGTAGAGACTGGCCATTATCTCTGGTGCATGGTCTTCTGGTTATCTCCTGCGGAGTAGAAAAATGCCTAATTGCTAGGCAGATAGATGGTTAGATAGACAATTTCCAACATGTTGGAAATTATCTATCTGGCAGGTAAATCTAACAGAAAATGTATGGTGTATTCCCAGCATTAAAACATACTTTTACAACTGCCCACAGTCTAGATAATCACTGAAGACAGAAACAATGGCCTCAATTCACTAAGCTTATCTCCTGTCTTTAATAACATTTCTAGAGTTATCACCATGGTGATTAAGCATTGAGTATTCAGGAAACACTTTACCTCAGGCAAACCTAATGTTAACTCTTCAATCCTTAAAATAACTCCAGAATTCTAAAGTTAAAGACAGGCTGTTAATTAAAGGATACCCGAAGTGACATGTGTCATGGTGAGATAGACATGTGTATGTACAGTGCCTAGCACACAAATAACTATGCTGTGTTCCTTTTTTTCTTTCTCAGCCTGAAAGAGTTAAATATCAGGTATGTAAGTGGCTGACTCAGTCAGGAAGTGACTACAGTGTGACCCTCACTGATAAGAAATTCCAACTATAAAACACTTTCCTAGCAGAAAATGGCTTATGAGGTCAAGAAAGATGTAAAAAGGGGAATTTATCAGTGAAGGTCACACTGTAGTCACTTCCTGTCAGGACTGAGTCAGTCACTTACATACCTAACATTTAACTCTTTCAGGCAGAGAAAGAAAAAAAGGAACACAGCATAGTTATTTGTCTGCTAGGCACTGTACATACCCATGTCTAGCTCATGTCACTTCAGGTATCCTTTAACTGCGTGTGAAAATAACTACAGAGGAGGTAAATTAAGGAATGAAGAGATAAAATAACTCTCTCACTGTCGTGGCAAGGTTTCTCTTGCCTTATCTCCAGCATGATCTTAGTGAATTGAGGCCATTGTTAGCGTAAAAAAACAAAAAAAAACAACATGTTTTCTTTTATAAATTATTTCAGTCCGGTTTTAAGTGAGGGCCCATTTCCACCATTTCCACGTTTTTCGCATGCAAATTCGCATAGCAATACAAGTGAATGGGACTGTCTCCACCTGTCAGAAGTTCCTTTGCGTTTTTCTGTTCAGAAAAAATTTGCATGGCAGAGCCATCAGAATTCGCATATCGCATACCGCTATGCGAATCGCATACAATGTATTTAATAGGAAATTTGCATGAGGTTTGGGTATGCAAATTTTCATAGAAAAAAATGGAAAAGCACGCCAGCACTGCCATAGTTAAATTCGCATACATCGTCATCCATGCGAATTTTCATGCGAACTCGCACGAAAATTCGCACAGACCCGCATGTGGAGATATATTGAGGTGCTGATGATATTAGGGAGTACAGGAACCTATTCTATCATTTTTCTGTCTGCTGTATATCTTTCAGAGGTGGAGGTCAGCCAGTATGGCTTGAAGATATTGGCAGCTAGCTTCATGGACTATTAATGTGATTGTGTGTGGTGTCAATAGACAGACAAAAGGGAACCTCATTACCTGTTTCTGGCTGTCCAGAGGAACTGTACGCTGTGATCTTTTGTATTAATGTAGACAGTTGCTATTGTCTTCAGTGAATGGACCAGTCCCCTTCAATAGGCAAGGAAGCGGCTCATCAGGCCACCAGCAGTCACTTTGATCTGCTGCCCCAGGTGTGATTGTCTGCGTCTGCCTACCGGCAATTACAGGCAAACTGCTACCTGTAACCAGAACGCCCTTTTTTCATGTATGTGCTAAAATACACTTTAACCAAGGAAATAATGTGGAGGAAGCTTTTTGATGTATGGTAGGATACAATCTCACCTATTGAATTCTGCAAACTTCAAGAAGCTAAAACAGGAACCCCTTTGAAGTTTGCATATCACAAGAAAGATTATGACAAGCGGTCGGTAATGTCGCAAACGAGGAAACTGCATTAGTTCCTGGGGGCTGGACATTAAATGCCCCAGGGGACACTTCCGAGTATAAAAAGCAGAGACAGATACCTAGTGATTATCTGCTCTTGGAGTTAGCGCATAGCTAGAGTTGATCTCGACTTCTGGTCGAACAAGCGGCATGCTCCTGCCGACAACGTTGAGACCTTCAAGTTGGTAACGTTTTTTTAATCCCCATTTTTATTTGACGCAAATATCTGTGTGTGTTATCTTTGTAACTCTTAATTTTGTAACTTTTTTACTTTGTTTTTTTGTAATCTTTTGTATATATTCTGTTCTGCATTGTTCCATGTTTTTCTGGAATATTAAATTATTATTTAATAAGCTTGACTTCTGCTGTGCTAAACTAACACTCATAGCCTAGAAGAGATTGAAGTGCGACTGTGTATAGTCCATGCCTATTTGTACGCTTGAGCAACACTACCATATGAAATTGTAATTGCATTGTGTGTGGGGGCGTTTGTCATACGTTGGCCTAAAGCGCGCAGCTGACCCAACGTACGAAAAACGCCAGTGCGAGTAGCGACAGCAGAGTGGCTAACAGTATCGTTCGGAACGACTGTTAGTGGTTTTGCTTCATTACAGTGTAAGATTGCAACTGTGTGTGGGTGCATGGCGTTCTCGTATTCGGCCTAAGCGCAAAGCTGACCCAAATACGAAAGTGCAGATTGCGTGTTTAGCCCTCGACAGCTGAGGGGACGTGTATAGCGAACCGCTAGTAGTGGCAGTGAGAAGTGTTCTGGGGGGTCACAGCCTTGTTGGTAGCTTAAATAAGGCTGCTCCCCACTTGATCTGTTCAAACCCGCAGTCGGGAACCGCACACGCAGGCGTGCCGCGGGTCGGTTCCTGACACCGCATGCGAAATTCGCATCCGCATGAGAATTTTTACCGCGGCGATTCGCACCGCACAAGTGGAAATGCAGCCTAACCCATTCTCTAAAATGACAAACTTTTTTTTTTTTTTCCCTCCACGTACAAGCAACAAGCACAAGCTCAACGCATGAAAAAAAGAAAAGTTTATACCCATCTATCTCAATTGGTTTGCCAACAATAATATAATAAACATGCAAAAGACTATTCTTAGGTACAAAAGGATACACTATCCCCCCCTGTGACGCCGGGCGACGCCCAGTCGTCCGAGGATTCGCGGCCGATTGTCCGATCGCAACCGTGATCGGAAAACTGACATTCTTTATTTTTAAAATAGAAGTTTTTCCTTCCTGCCTTCCCCCCCCTTTTGCCATGAGGGCTGAATGGGCCTGCGTTAGCATATGGCTAAAGCAACCTGGTTTAGCAAGAAATCCTGTTAAGGCTCCCGGAAAAGCTCTGGTGACACTAATGTGCTAATTGGGCAGAGCTGAAATACCAACAGAGTCTATTCAACAGGGGAAGCTAGCACAGCATGAGGTCTATTGACACCTACATTCCTCCCAGTCTTGACGGCACCGACTAGACTGAGTATGGAATGCATGGTGTTGATAACTTTGTCACATTTTGCAAATACCATCCCTGGGAGGAATATGAAAATTACATAATTTTGTTTCCCTAATTCTGTAGAATATGGTGATACTAGACATAGCCAGGTAACCCGAGCAGGGGCTGAGATATGAATAATGGGGTCCCCGTGCGCCCCAAATATTGCAAGTTTGATGTCCTATGAACGTGTATTCTCAGCCCAATCTGAATATGAAATCGGTTTGCATGTGCGACAAAACCCCGGCGGGGTATGAAATTGGACATATTTTGTGGATGGCTGGAAGTTCCTCCCCTGAGAACTCACTGCCTGACACGCCCCTGGGCTGAGCTTGAGACTCCGCCCAGAAATGTCAGTGCTCAAAACTGATTGCATGAGGACCCCCAGCCAATTCCCCCACTTTCCATCATACCGAAAAGACTGCCACTGCTTGGGGAAATAGCAGTGGCCATCTTGCAGGCGGAGCAACGGCCATGTGGTTCGGCCATATTGCGAACTAACTGCAACAAAGGAACTTTGTCTTTTCCCGAACGGACTTTCCACAGAATCATAAGTATTCGTTCTTTTTATCCCTTTTTCTTTTATGTACTGTGTTATCACTGTCTCTCATCGTTTAATTGTTCACGATTGTCTGTATATATTAATTATTTATATTGTAACAAATAAAGGCTTTTTTAAAAGGTCTTTACCTCTCAGTAAAACCTTCTATTCAGTATACACAGACGAGACCTAAACTTCCGAAGGGACGCTACTGTTTTGATAGATAGATAGGAATTGCACAGTTTTAACCGGTTGTTTGTTTCACAGGTCTATAGCCAGTTAGCAGTTTTCTCTGGGCTGATAGAAAACAGAGATGGTGGCAAATCTACCCCTGGGTTGGAGTAAAAGTGTATTTTCGTAACCTCACAGGCTCCCTACTGCGTCGTGACGCTCAAACTCCGCCAATTCTACGCAGATTGCGTCCATAGCTCTCAATCTGTGTGCTAGAATCGGATCGGACGGTTTTGCGTGTTCGCGGCCAGTGGGGCTCTTGTGACACCCCCCATGTTTAAAATGTTTTATTTTCAACTCACAAGCTTGTACTGCATTTGCAAATGTCAAAACAAATCTTTGTGGGGCAGAATAAACATGGTCTCTTGGCCCAGCCTCCTCCCTGTGTTCCCCCGCCAAAGTGATGACTGCAGTCCGGACCAAACTTTGGTGGTATTATACTGTTGACGAAAATGGCAGCATGCATAATATTACATACAGCGTCTCACCTGTTTCTTGTTTTCAGGAAGATCTTCTTCCATTGGCTCAGGCTTACTCTCTTTTTTGGGCTGAGGTGGCGGTGGTGCTGGAGGTTCCTCTTCCTCCTCATCAACACTGCCTAGATCTACTCCAAGTAATACACTTAATGTTGTCATTACCCTAGGGTCCTGCAGCTTTCTGAAAAACAAAATGGTGTAAAGGAGAGAAAAATGTAAAAAATAAATAAATAAATCTTAGTGATAACCTGTATACAGTAGGTTTGTGTTGTCTTGCAAACACAAGTGGATTAGACCATGATGAAACTAGGGAATGTTGCATCTTGCAAAAGAGGGATGATGCCCCCTATGACATTAAGTAAGGGACATAGCTGGCACATCTAATATAACTATTCGTTTTGTATTAAAACAGCAAAATACGGCTGCTTTTATACAAAAACAAAGCATTATATTGGATGTGCCGGCTTTCTCCCTAAAGGCTCATACACACATCAGACTATAGTCTTTGGAAAATGATAGATCACAGACCAGTCTTACCACCTTTCATGTAGTATGAGAGCCATACTCTACACAGTCTTTTCTATGGAGCTGAACTCAACATCAGAAAAAAATCTTTGCAAGATGCTGCACACACAGATGCTGTACAGACACAAAAGATAAGTATTTGCAAAAGATCTGTTCCTGCCAAAAATCCATTCCTGCAAATTGCAATGATAGTCTATGAGATCTGCAGATCATCATACACACATGCTTTAACTGACATTCATCTGCAGATCAAGCAATCATCCGCAGATCTGAAAATCCATCCTGGTGGATCTGATCTGCAGATGAATGTCAGTTAAAGCATGTGTGTATGATGATCTGCAGATCTCAGACTATCATTGCAATTTGCAGGAATGGATTTTTGGCAGGAACAGATCTTTTGCAGATACTTATCTTTTGTGTCTGTACAGCATCTGTGTGTGCAGCATCTTGCAAAGATTTTTTTCTGATGTTGAGTTCAGCTCCATAGAAAAGACTGTGTAGAGTATGGCTCTCATACTACATGAAAGGTGGTAAGACTGGTCTGTGATCTATCATTTTCCAAAGACTATAGTCTGATGTGTATATGAGCCTTTACTTAGTGATAACCAGTCTGATATAACAAACCCTTAATTTAAAACCGGGCTTAAAGCTATGTATCCACTATTTTTGAAGCTATTTATTGGGGAAAATCCCTAGTAATTTTTTTTTTGATCAAGCAAATAAACACATTTTTCAAAACACCTGATTGGATCCAAAGGATATACAACAACAAACCTTTTTATTATACAAATAAAAAGATATAGAAATCTAGATACTAGCGCTGTTCTCTTTTTGATCTCCTTTTAACACCTGATTGGATGTATTAGCATTTTAGTAGGAGGGCTTTTTGGTCCATTTTAGCCCCTTATACACTCCTAGGAGTTCTAGTTAACAATGAGCTTGCTGGGTACTCTGAGGGTTCGTTTACACTACAAGAGCTTTTTTTAAAAGCTTTGTTGTTTTAAAAGCTCTTGCTAATGTTATCCTATGTGTGTGTTCACACTGGAGCAATGTGATTTTGTAAAAATCCCCCACAGCATTGCATTAGCAAGAGATTTTAAATCTCTAGCGTTTAAAAAAACTCTTGTAGTGTGAATCAGCCCTAACTCTGGGTTTTTTCAAGTTCTACCCCATGGAGCCACATTAATCCATGCCATGCACTGATGAGGATCAACCAATCCGAAACAGTCTGTATGCATGTTGGATTATTGTGGCTCTATTTAAAGGAAACCAGAGATGAACGCTTTTGCACAAAATAAACATATCCCAATAGATTTTACAAAATAAATACTATACCTAGTATTATGGCTGCTCTGGTGTGCATTTTGTGTTTTTTTTTACTAAAACTCCACACAAAACACAGTTCATCAGAAAAGCATATTATTTAGGGGGCTGTGTGCAAAATGAAACCACCATTTCTAAAAACCTCTTATGACTAACAAATCTAGTTTAAAAAAAAAAAAAAAATCATGTTTCAATATACCCTTACATTAGCAGCTCCTCCCATCCCATCGCAGCTCTCTGTGATGCTGTGAATATACAGAACAGGAAAGCAGAACCAGAAGGGGGGAGGCTTGGGCTTGAAAATACATCAGAGAAGACAGACTCCGCCATAACGATTCCTGAGCAAAGCCAGACTGAATGTTCAGTCGGGGATTTTATCAGGGCTGGTAACAAGCAGGCTGAGCAGTGAAGGATGAAACAGAGAACAGGGTAGGAGTTTTCTCTAATGTTCCCAGAGATATATATGGTGAAATACATGAGGGTGCTAAAAAGCTGACACATCCCTGCATTCCAGTGGCTCTAGAGGTGTGTGTAGCTTCCAGGGAAAGCAAAGGATGAATTGCGTATTCAGCACTGATGCACTGGGAGAAATCTAATAACTCCAACCTGAATGATTGCAAATATTTTGTTTTAAGACAGCAAACTTGTTTTAGATGCAATCGACAAAAGAAAAAAGGAATCAGAAGTATACAAAAACTTAGTTTCTAATTTGGCAATTGGGCAATCCTCCCCACTCAGAAACGGCCTACTAATGCTGCAAACCTGAATCATGTAATTCAGGCAGCATCCTCTAGGAGGCAGCAGCACTGTACACTGGAACAGCAGATTATTTTCCTCATGCTCTCTGTTGCTGACACACTAAGGCCTGGTGCACACCAAAACCCGCTAGCAGATCCGCAAAATGCTAGCAGATTTTGAAACGCTTTTTCTTTTTTTCCTGTAGCCTTTGCGGTTTTGGTGTAGTAGATTTCATATATTGTTACAGTAAAGCTGTTACTGAACAGCTTCTGTAACAAAAACGCCTGCAAAACCGCTCTGAACTGCCGTTTTTCAGAGCGGTTTGCGTTTTTTCTATACTTTACATTGGAGGCAGAAACGCCTCCGCAATCAAAAAAAATGCCTCACCCCGGGAGTATGCAGCAAAATGCCTACCACTCTGGTGTGACCCACCGCATTGAAATACATTAACCAAGCGTATCCGCAGCCGCAAGCTGCTGCAAAACCGCCTGAAAACCCGCTCTGTGTGCCCCAGCCCTAAGAGGTGAAAGCTGCTAGCATGTGCCCCTCATCCTCATTAATATCCACTGTAGTGCTAACTGGCCCCGCCTCCTCCTCATGCTGCTGCAGTGCTGGAGAAAAACTTTCTTTGTCTAAGAAATGCCTACTGTGTAGTGTGTGGTGTGGGTACTGTAGTGTGTGTCTGTGTGTGCTGTGAGATCTCTCCGTGTCCCCCTGCCAAATGGCTCTGGAGCCCTGGGCCATTACCCAGGTGAAAGCACCAGCCCTGAATTACCCTGTCCCGCTCCACCCGATTACATTTTCCTGCCATCTGGCTGGGGAGAACACTGCTACTCCTCCACCTGAAGATACAACAAACTCATTTGCCACGCATTGGCCCTCCATCCCTCTTTGCAGAGCAGCAGATGCTGCTCTTGTATAGCAGAGCAGTAGACTTGTACAGCTCACCAGGAGCACTGTGGAGTCAATACACTAATCCTTTTAGTCCGATTCCTATTTTTTAATATCCAAGTTAAGTGAAAAAGTGTAATATACAAGGAATTTCATCACTGCTGGAGTTCAGCAATTTTAAAACACAATTAACCTCCCTGAGCTCGAAAAAAAGAGGCAGACACGGTAATCCCAAGCTCAGCTTGGGGTAGCTAAATACTTGGCTCCAGCAGCTTTTCTGAGTCCCGCTCGCGATCGGTGCTGTGCAGCGGGACTTCAGGCCTCTCCTCCTGGCCACCGGGATCCCCATGTGCCCCGCTTTATTTTTTTCCTGGGACCCCCAGCAGCCGATCAGAGCGATGGTTCGGGAGAATGCTTACGGCATTAAGTGTCCACGCAACGTCATCGAGGGCAGCGTAAAAATTTTAAGTGGGCCCGATCTTGCACAGGGCAAAAAAAATGAAATGCAGCCTGCACGTATGTAGAACTGTCTAATCTCCCCTGTAAACCCGATCCTGCACAGGGCAGAAGAAAAACAGAGAAATGCAGCCTATATGTATGTAAAGAGTTTAGCATGTCTAAATCCTCCTCATTTGTCTCTAAATCACAAGTTGTAATTTGATCTCTCCTGTGTCACATGACTGCCATAGCAGTGATGGTAAATAAGTTCATTTGAAAGCACATGATAATATAGCCATTTGGTTCCCAACTGCTGAGTTCAGTGCTTCTGCTGGTCTACCTAACTGCTACAGATTTTTTAAAAAACTTTGCTTTTATTGAAAATAAATCATGTAGAGGGCATATGAACAGTGATATTTTTTTTAACGTGTGCGTATACAGTATTATAATAGGTCATAGACCTTTGCACAAAAGCTATTGCATAAAGAGAAAAAGAAGATATGATGACCAAGTAAGGGTAACACTCCATAAGACTTGTGGGCTAGGGTAGGGCATAGCACTGTATTTGGTGGGGAAGAAAAAAATAAAGGGGGCACTTCATGTCTTGGGGCCACAAATTGACAGACAAATAACAGGAGCAGCGGGATATGCAAACTCAAGGAGCTCCATGTAGAGCGTACCAAGTTGACCACGGTTCCCAAATGTCTTTAAATTTAGACTTTTTACTAGAGCGGTCGAAAGTGAGTTTTTCCAGCAGGTAAATGGCCTGGATCTTACGTACAAGGAAGATACAAGGAGGAGGGTGAGGAAGACCTCCAGTTTTTTGCGAGCAGCGCTGCAGGCCTGGATTACGAAGGAGCCGTTGTGTTTATTGCAATCTGGGAAGAGGGCTACGAGGGGGTTTTTGGGGAGGTTGATGCCAAGGACTGCAGAGATTAAAAGGAAGCAATCGTCTCAGAATGCGCTCACAGCAGGGAACAACCACCAACAGTGGGTCTGATCGCTGGGAGACCCGTAACCTCTAAAGCACTCGTCTGGATTCAATAGGCCCCAGGAGTAGTTTTTGAGGAGTCCTGTACCAATCATAGAACATTTTATATGCTCTCTCTTTGAGGTACAAAATTAATAGAAGCCTTGCTGATGCTCTGGAGGATCAAGTCCCAATCTGGCTGACTCAGGTTTATATCGAGCCTGTCTGTCTTGCCATTTAAGCGTAGGGGTAATCACAGCAGGTAGGTTTTGGTACCAGAGATATGAATATAGGGTAGAGCAGTGGTTATCAAACTTTTTTGGGTGAAGGCACCCTTGATGGCTTTGAAATATTTTCAAGGCACCCCTCGGCAAAAACAACTACAGAAATGCCGTTATGACCCTTAGCAGGCGACGACTCATACCAAGTAGCTAGTGATGCTTTTTAGGCACTGCGATTCCTCTCATGTTCAACTTCAACCATAGTTGCGGGGACTAAAGGCTAACTAGCAGGTAATGCAGCCACATTGTATATCAATGTGCAGTTGCATTACCTGATGGTATTGCATAAAGGATGGGGATGCATGCCGAGGCACCCCTGAAAGATGCCTGAGGCGCACCAAGGTGCCGCGGCACCCAGTTTGAGAACCCCTGGGGTAGAGACTAGGCCTCTGGAGAAAGAGAACATGCCTACTGCTACAGATTTTTGCCTGGATTCTGACTACGCTCTGCCTGCCACTTAAGACTGAAAGAACAGGGGGGTGGGGGTGAAGTCTGAAGGGAATCATACTTCTACTGCCTAGATTTGTGATGTTGCCCTCTGTGCCATTACCCGTTTAAAAAAAAATATACCACACATGGGAGATGTATTTGGTATATATGTACATACGGTATAGCCTGGTGCCTTATTTGTACAGTTTCACTATTTTTTAAGTTTATTTACGAATGTAATTATTTCAACAATTTTGTGTTCTAGTCTTATTATACGCTGGATGTCTACAGGACCTTTATTCTGACATATTTTGGTGAGTTACGACTTAAGAATTGGAGGCCTAAAACTCTTAGAAAAAAAAAAAAAAAATGTACTGCTTTTAGACCTACAAAGAAAGAAATGAACCGCGAGGGAGGTTATAATCTCTGCTTTCGGGTACAAACCAAAGAACCACTGGAGGATGACCCCCCAACAAATCACGCAAATGTCAGATTAAAAACTTTCCCCTAGTACAGGTATTTTAGATTACCAGACAACCTCCCCCCTCCAGTATAGGTAACCAGATGATTTCACCTAGAATATGACAAGTGCACCTTTCCTCCGGTAAAAGTACCTAGGTCACCCCATCATGCTTGACCCCAGCGATCCAGTACGACAAGAGCTTCTCCACAATTTTTTTTTTTTTTTTAGATTTAAAGAGTCTGAAGCGAGAATAAATCTCCCTTTAGACCTCCTAGTTAGCAGGGGCATGAGTGCCCCTGCTAAAACGCCGCTATCCCACGGCTTAACGGGGGGCCCTGATCCCCCAAATCCCCTTGGTGCAGCGGGGGAGCGCTTCCTGGTTGGGGCAGGGCTAACCGCAGCACAGATCGCTACCCACAGCGTGCTGTGGGGGGGGGGGGGGGGGGGGGGAGGATCGGGAGGGGGACATCTGGCTACCTATAAATCTGGCTAAACACCTGGCTCACTATATACCTGGCTAAACATCTGGCTCGCTATATACCTGGCTAACTATACTTGGCTAACTATACCTGGCTGCACATCTTCTACCTATACATCTGGGTCTTATACTCACCATTGGCATGCTGATCCCTCGTCGCGTACCTCTGATAGCTTCCCCAGTGTCTTCTTCCATGTCCCTTGGCGGATTTTGCTTCTTCCTCAGCGATCACATGTCCCCCGTTGATCGGCGTTGATGACACCACGGTCACACAGCGTCATCAACATCTTGCAGAAAACACTTTTTTTTTTTAATTGAATTCAATACAATAATCTGTATTAAATTTAATATTAAAAAAAAATTGGTTGCAAAAAAAAATGGTTGCAAATTATTGGAAATTAATTGAAACACTTTTTGCACGGAAATCCTGGGGAAACTGAACGCCAGGGTGGTTAAAGATGCAAACCTGTAACAATGCATATACAGAACGTAAATACAAAAAGACCAATGGCCAAGAGGTTATCAAGAGAATATGTGCCTGCCTTTATAGGGTGCCAAACTATTGATATCTTAGAACCATAGATCCCTTCAAGCTTGTGATTAGAACATTTTGATGTGTGTCAAATCGTTAAGTGCCTAAAAATACTCCAGTTCTACCAGAGTGAGAGCCCTGGGGCCGTATGCAATTCACTTTTTCACCTGAGTTTTCACCTAGGTGATATTTTCACAACTTGTAAATAACATGCTTTTTAACCACTTTACCCCCGCCCGTACGAATTTCTCCGTCCCTTTTTCCATCCTTCAACCCCCAGGGACGGAGAAATCCGTACTTTCCGCGCTCCCGCCGCTGCCCGTGCTCCCGCTCGCATTCCCGTGGGTAAACACACCGCCGGCCGCTCGCCCGGAGATCAATGCACGGGTAAATCCATTACGTTCGTTGATCTAAGCCCCGCAATGATCTGCTGCTTTTCCGCTAAGCAGCGCGATCATTGTGAGGGAAAAAAAAAAAAAAAAAAAACGTACCCAGCCTCCTACTATTTCCTACCTTAGGGACTGAACTTTTAAAATATTTATGTCAGGAGGGCACAACACTTACTTTATAAACTATGGGCTTGTAATTAGGGATGGACGCAAAACTGAAAAAAATTGCACCTTTATTTCCAAATAAAATATAGGCGCCAAACATTGTGATAGGGACATAATTTAAACGGTTTTATAACCGGGACAAAAGGGCAAATACATTTCGTCGGTTTTAATTACAGTAGCATGCATTATTTAAAAACTATAATGGCCGAAAACTGAAAAATGTTTTCCCACATTTTTCCTATTTTCCCATTAAAACATATTTAGAATAAAATAATTCTTGGCATAATGTCCCACCTAAAGAAAGCCTAATTGGTGGCGGAAAAAACAAGATATAGTTAATTTCATTGTGATAAGTAATGATAAAGTTATAGACGAATAAATGGAAGGAGCGCTGAAAGGTGAAAATTGCTCTGGTGCTTAGGGGGTAAAATCTCTCAGTGGTGAAGTGGTTAAAGCACCAGCAAGCATGAAAATACTCAAAATGATTTTGACAGTACTTTTTCACCTACCCTTTGGTACTTTTTCCATTGCAAAGTGCTAAAAGTTATTTTACATTGAAGATGAAAAATTATCTCCTAGGAGAAAAAGCAAATTGCATATGGGCCCTGGTATCTAATATCTCCTAAGAAGGCACATTATCTTTTATTTACAGAACAAAATTTCAAAACCATACACAAATGTCAAGACTCAAATCGAATATGAAGAGAAAAGGAGAGAGAAAAAGGTCTCCAGAGAGCCCCCTGGCTCCACAGAGAACTAGTAGGGGGGAGGGGGGGGGGAAAGAAAGAGTCCAAAGAGGAGACTCCCAACTGGACCCGACCCTAATGACCCCACATCATAGACCTAGGACAGATAAGACTTCCCTTTTAATAGCTTCACACTCCCAGAAGATTTGTAATAATGTGCCCTATTGCACCTCCATCATTGGGAACTAGTGTTAGCATAGATCTTATGCAGACTGTTTGGAGTGAAGCCCCATACACACGCTCAACAGCGGTCTTTTATGCAGTACAATTATCAGACAACTTTTGTTGTGAAACAAGTTGAACAACCAAAAAAAAAAAAAAAAAAAAAGTTGCTTGCTATTGTTGAAAGAACTGATAAGACGTCAATCCAGCTGTTGCAGTGTTCTCCCCAGGCTCTTTTAGCCGGGTAGTTTTCGTGAGCATCCAGTTGTCATTGACTCACCTCCTCCTATGCTGTAAGAAGTTGTGCAATAAAAGCACCGCCTCTGCATTCTATAATCTAGCCACATCCGGCTACTTTCTCCTGCCACCCGGCTGGAAAACAATTCTGAGGAGAACAGTGTGTTGGATTAACTCTTATCAGTTCTTTGAACAATAGCAAGCAACTTGTTTTGGTTGTTCAAATTGTTTCACAACAAAAGTTGCTTGATAATTGTGCTGCATAAAAGACCGCTGTTGAGTGTGTATGGGGCTTAAGGTACCACGGTCAGGATTTTATAGTTTGATTCCTTGATTCGACGTTACTAAGGGCTTTTGATTGAGGATAAGAATCTTCTGCCAGCACTCAGTGAACTGACACTGAAGGGCAAGTTTCCTTTTAGGTTTCATTTCAGAGTGGTATCTGATTGATAAGAGAAAGTGTTTGAAGGCTCATACACACGCTCAACAAAAGTCTTTTAAATGCACAATTATCAAACCACTTATGTTGTTGAAACAAACCAAAAAAGTGGTTTTCTATTGTTCAAACAACTGATAAAACGCAGCTCAAGTCAATCCAACAGTTGGATTAACTTCAGCTGCGTCTTATCAGTTGTTTGAACAATAGCAAACAACTTTTTTGGTTTGTTTCAACAACAAAAAGTAGTTTGACAATTGTGCATTTAACCACTTAACGACCGCCCCCAGCCGCTAAGCGGCGGCAAAGACTGGGCCTAAACGCTAATCGGTGGCAGGCGTGGTTATGCGGCGATCGCGTTACTCGGGACGCGATCAGCCGCCGGCGACTGGCTCCGCCTCCCTCGCGCTGTAACCCGCCGGCCGTTCGGAAGCGCCGGCGGGTTACTAGCACCCGGATCGCTGCATGGAAGAAGTATAATAGGCTTTGTAATGTATACAAAGCCTATTATACTGGCTGCCTCCTGCCCTGGTGGTCCCAGTGTCCGAGGGACCACCAGGGCAGGCTGCAGCCACCCTAGTCTGCACCCAAGCACACTGATTCCCCCCCCTCCCCCCGATCGCCCACAGCCCCTCAGAACCCCCCCTGCCCACCCCCCAGACCACTGTTAGCACCCAATCACCCCCCTAATCACCCATCAATCACTCCCTGTCACTGCTATTTTTTTTTTTAACCCTAAACGGCCCCCTGCTCCCTCCTGATCATCCCCCCACCCCTCAGATTCTCCCCAGACCCCCCCACCACCCTGTGTACTGTATGCATCTATCCCCCCTGATCACCTGCCAATCACCCATCAATCACCCCCTGTCACTGCCACCCATCAATCACCCCGTCACTGCCACCCATCAATCAGCCCCTAACCTGCCCCTTGCGGGCAATCTGATCACCCACCTACACCAATAGATCGCCCGCAGATCCGACGTCCGATCACCTTCCAAGTGCAGTGTTTACATCTGTTCTCTCCTCTAAACACCCACTAATTACCCATCAATCACCCCCTATCACTGTTACCCATCAGAATAGACCCTAATTTGCCCCTTACGGGCACCCAATCACCCGCCCCACACGCTCAGATTGCCCTCAGACCCCCTCTACCCCTCCTTATCAATTCGCCAGTGCAATATTTACATCTGTTCTTCCCTGTAATAACCCACATATCACCTGTCAATCACCTGTCAATCACCCATCAATCACCCCCTGTCACTGCCACCCATCAATCACCCCCTGTCACTGCCACCCATCAATCACTCCGTCACTGCCACCCATCAATCACCCCCTGTCACTGCCACCCATCACCCCCTGTCACTGCCACCCATCAATCAGCCCCTAACCTGCACCTTGCGGGCAATCTGATCACCCACCCACACCATCAGATTGCCCCAGACCTACCCTCAGATCACCTCTAAAGTGCATTGTTTACATCTGTTCTGCCATCTAATCACCCACTGATCACCCATCAATCAGCCCCTGTCACTGCTACCCATCAGATTAGACCCCTATCTGCCCCTAGGGCACCCAATCACCTGCCCACACCCTCAGAACGCCCTCAGACCCCAGCCCTAATCACCTCGCCAGTGCATTGCTTGCATCCTTTTCCCCCTCTAATCACAGCTTGAGACACCCCTCAATCACCTCCTGTCACCACCTGTCACCCCCTAGCACACCTACCCATCAGATCAGGCCCTAATTTGCCCCGTGTGGGCTCTTGATCACTCGGCCAAACCCTCAGACCCCCTTCCGATCACCTCCCCAGTGCATTGATTGCATCTATTTTCCCCTCTAACCACCCCGAGACACCCATCAATCACCTCCTGTCACCCCCCTAGCACTCCTATCCATCAGATCAGGCCCAATACAACCTGTCATCTAAGAGGCCACCCTGCTTATGACCGGATCCACAAAATTTGCCCCCTCATAGACCACCTGTCATCAAAATTTGCAGATGCTTATACCCCTGAACAGTCATTTTGAGAAATTTGGTTTCCAGACTACTCACGGTTTTGGGCCCGTAAAATGCCAGGGTAGTATAGGAACCCCACAAGTGACCCCATTTTAGAAAAAAAAGACACACCAAGGTATTCCGTTAGGTGTATGACGAGTTCATAGAAGATTTTATTTTTTGTCAACAGTTAGCAGAAATTGATTTTTATTGTTTTTTTCACAAAGTGTCATTTTTCACTAACTTGTGACAAAAAATAAAATCTTCTATGAACTCACCATACACCTAACGGAATACCTTGGGGTGTCTTCTTTCTAAAATGGGGTAACT
The DNA here is from genome assembly GCF_040937935.1 of Hyperolius riggenbachi. Taxonomy (NCBI): domain Eukaryota; kingdom Metazoa; phylum Chordata; class Amphibia; order Anura; family Hyperoliidae; genus Hyperolius; species Hyperolius riggenbachi. Next base: position 145,907,175 of record NC_090656.1, read on the forward strand.
TGTGGGGTTCCTATACTGCCCTGGCATTTTAGGGGCCCTAAACCGTGAGGAGTAGTCTAGGGGGCCCCTTAGCGCACCTAGGCTGCAAAAAAAGTGTCACACATGTGGTATCGCCGTACTCAGGAGAAGTAGTATAATGTGTTTTGTGGTGTATTTTTACACATACCCATGCTGGGTGGGAGAAATCTCTCTGTAAATGGACAATTGTGTTTAAAAAAAATCAAAAATGTGTAATTTACAGAGATATTTCTCCCACCCAGCATGATTATATGTAAAAATACACCACAAAACACATTATACTACTTCTCCTGAGTACGGCGATACCACAAGTGTGACACTTTTTTGCACCCTAACTGCACTAAGGGGCCCAAAGTCCAATGAGTACCTTTAGGATTTCAAGGGTCATTTTGCGGCATTTGGTTTTCAGACTACTCCTCACGGTTTAGGGCCCCTAAAATGCCAGAGCAGTATTGGAACCCCACAAGTGACCACATTTTAGAAAGAAGACACCCCAAGGTATTCCGTTAGGTGTATGACGACGAGTTCATAGAAGATTTTATTTTTTGTCATAAGTTAGCGGAAAATGACACTTTGTGAAAAAAACACAATTAAAATCAATTTCCGCTAACCTTGTGACAAAATAAAAAAATCTTCTATGAACTCACCATACTCCTAACGGCATACCTTGGGATGTCTTCCTAAAATGGGGTCATTTGTGGGGTTCCTATACTGCCCCTGACATTTTAGGGGCCCTAAACCGTGAGGAGTAGTCTTGAAACTAAATGTCGCAAAATGACCTGTGAAATCCTAAAGGTACTCATTGGACTTTGGGCCCCCTTAACGCAGTTAGGGTGCAAAAAAAGTGCCACACATGTGGTACCGCCATACTCAGGAGAAGTAGTATAATGTGTTTTGTGGTGTATTTTTTACACATACCCATGCGGAAGTGGGAGAAATATCTCTGTAAATAGACAATTGTGTGTAAGAAAAATAAAAAAAAATTGTCATTTACGGAGATATTTCTCCCACCCAGCATGGGTATGTGTAAAAATACACCCCAAAACACATTATACTACTTTCTCCTGAGTACGGCAATACCACATGTGTGGCACTTTTTTGCAGCCTAACTGCGCTAAGGGGCCCAAAGTCCAATGAGCACTTTTAGGCTTTACAGGGGTGCTTACAATTAGGCCCCCCCAAAATTCCAGGACAGTGAACACACCCCACAAATGACCCCATTTTGGAAAGTAGACACTTTAAGGTATTCAGAAAGGAGCATAGTGAGTCCGTGGCAGATTTCATTTTTTTTTTTTTTTGTTGCAAGTTAGAAGAAATGGAAACTTTATTTTTTTTTTTTTTTGTCACAAAGTGTCATTTTCCGCTAACTTGTGACAAAAAATAAAATCTATGAACTCACCATACGCCTCACTGAATACTTTGGGATGTCTTCTTTCAAAATGGGGTCATTTGGGGGGTATTTATACTATCCTGGAATTTTAGCACCTCATAAAACATGACAGGTGGTTAGAAAAGGCAGAGATGCTTCGAAATGGGAAAAATCACTTTTTGGCACCATAGTTTGTAAACGCTATAACTTTTACCCAATCCAATAAATCTACACTGAATGTTTTTTTTTTTTATCAAAGACCTGTAGCAGAATAACTTTCGCGCTGAAATGTATAGGAAATTTTACTTTATTTGAAAAATGTCAGCACAGAAAGTTAAGTCATTTTTTTTGACAAAATTCATGTCTTTTTTGATGAATATAATAAAAAGTAAAACTCGCAGCCAGCAATCAAATAGCACCAGAAAGAAAGCTGTATTAGTGACAAGAAAAGGAGGTAAAATTCATTTAGGTGGTAGGTTGTATGACCCGAGCAATAAACCGTGAAAGCTGCAGTGGTCTGAATAGAAAAAAAAGGCTCTGGTCCTTAAGGGGGCGAAAAGACTGTGGTCCCTCAAGTGGTTAAAAGACTTTTTGTTGAGCGTGTGTATGGGCCCTTTAGTCGCGCCTTTGGTCAGGCAAAGAGTTTCAAAGGGTAAAAGGGGTCAAAACAATTTGTCACTACTACCTAGATAGCTAAGAATAAACAAACTGCACATGGCTCCACTCAAAGGATGGGCAATGGCAGCCCTCATGTAACTGATCCAGAGTGCTCCACATCCTATTGGAAATAACGTCCTGGAAGATGCAGTATACACAATCATCAGGTAAGTGGTTAGGGTGGAGGGCAAAGTGAGAGGTATAACTGCACATGGTGCCCCCTGCTGGTGACAGTCTACGTTTATGTCCGACAGAACCTTATCACCTGAATGTTGCTTAGCTTATGCAATTCCTGCTAGATTTTGTACTGCAGGCAAGGGTGTATACCATTACACTTCACATCACTAGCTAGTAAGAATGTAAGTTGTTTTATGTCCTTTTTCCCCCCATGTAGTTGACTCTTGGGCTTTTGGAATGGTTCCCACTAGAATGCTAATAAAAACAAGTATTTTTTGCATAGTTAGAGTAGACCTCACCAAATTGGCGCAGTTGGTAAGTTTAAGAGCGTTAAAGCATATACACGAGCCCCTGTCATTTTGTTACTTTTGCTGCTACAACAAAGCAGTACAGTACTTTTAAAGGGACTCCGAGCAGTAAATAATATACAAAATTGGAACTTACCTGGGGCTTTCTCCACCCCATCTTAGGTCGGGAGGTCCCTCGGCATTCCTCTGGCTCCTCTCCCAGGGCCCCAAGTGTCGGGCTCCTTCCTGAAAGGTGACATCAGTCGCCACGCAGGCTGCCTCGCGTCATCACAGTACTGCGCATGTGCGATTAAACCGTGCATGCGCAGTACTGTGATGCCGGACGCCGTGTTGATGACTGATGTCACCTTTCAGGAAGAAGGAGCCTGACACTCGGGCCCAGTGTCGCCGGGAGATATTTCTGGCCAGGCCTGGGAGAGGAGCCAGAGGGACGCCGAGGGACCTCCCGACCTACGATGGGGTGGCGAAAGCCCCAGGTAAGTTCCGATTTTGTATTTACTGCTCGGAGTCCCTTTAAATTGTGACTATATCTTTTCGTACACCTGGATCTTTTATATATAATGAACATCTCTGCTGTAACAATAAAGTGCAATATGTAGGTGTGTCATTAACAGACATGGTCAAGAAGGTAGAAAGAATTCTGCATTGATGCAGGTTTATGCAAAGCTTGATAAATTTGATAGATTTTATTTGGAGACACACAGTAGTACTATACGCTATATAGAGGTTTGCAAAAGTATTTGGCCCCCTTGAAGTTTTTCCACATTTTTGTCATATTACTGCCACAAACATGAATCAATTTTATTGGAATTCCACGTGAAAGACAAATACAATAAATAAGTGTTGTACACGTGAGAAGTGGAACGAAAATCATACATGATAATCATACAAATAACTGCAAAGTGGGGTGTGCGTAATTATTCAGCCCCCTTTGGTCTGAGTGCAGTCAGTTGCCCCATAGACATTGCCTGTTGAGTGCTAATGACTAAATAGCGTGCACCTGTGTGTAATCTGATGTCCGTACAAATACAGCTGCTCAGAGGTTGTCTAAGAGAATATTGGGAGCAACAACACCACGAAGTCCAAAGAACACAACAGACAGGTCAGGGATAAAGTTATTGAGAAATTTAAAAGCAGGCTTAGGCTACAAAAAAAAAAAGATGTCCAAAGTCTTGAACATCCCACGGAGCACTGTTCAAGCGATCATTCAGAAATGGGAGTATGGCACAACTGTAAACCTACCAAAACAAGGCCGTCCACCTAAACTCACAGGCCGAACAAGGAGAGCGCTGATCAGAAATGCAGTCAAAAGTCCCATGGTTGACTCTGGACGAGCTGCAGAGATCTACAGCTCAGGTGGGGGAATCTGTCCATAGGACAACTATTAGTCGTGCACTGCACAAAGTTGGCCTTTATGGAAGAGTGGCAACAAGAAAGCCATAGTGAACAGAAAAGCATAAGAAGTCCCGTTTGCCGCAAGCCATGTGGGGGACACAGCAAACATGTGTAAGAAGGTAAGAGACCAAAATGGAACTTTTGGCCAAAGTGCAAAACGCTATGTGTGGCGGAAAACTAACACTGCACATCACTCTGAACACACCATCCCCACTGTCAAATATGGTGGTGGAAGCATCATGCTCTGGGGTTGCTTCTCTTCAGCAGGGACAGGGAAGCTGGTCAAAGTTGATAGGAAGATAGATAGAGCCAAATACAGGACAATCTTTGAAGAAAACCTCTTGGAGTCTGCAAAAGACTTGAGACTGGGGCAGAGGTTCACCTTCCAGCAGGACAACGACCCTAAACATAAAGCCAGGGCAACAATGGAATGGTTTAAAACAAAACATATCCATGTGTTAGAATGGCCCCAGTCAAAGTCCAGATCTAATCCAATTGAGAATCTGTGGCAAGATCTGAAAACTGCTGTTCACAAACGCTGTCCATCTAATCTGACTGAGCTGGAGCGGTTTTGCAAAGAAGAATGGGCAAGGATTTCAGTCTGTAGATGTGCAAAGCTGGTAGAGACATACCCTAAAAGACTGGCAGCTGTAATTGCAGCAAAAGGTGGTTCTACAAAGTACTGACTCAGGGGGCTGAATAATTACGCACACCCCACTTTGCAGTTATTGACTTGTACAAAAAAATGTCTGGAATAATGTATGATTTTTGTTCCACTTCTCATGTGTACACCACTTTGTATTGGTCTTTCACGTGGAATTCCAATAAAATTGATTCATGTTTGTGGCAGTAATGTGACAAAATGTGGAAAACTTCAAGGGGGCCGAATACTTTTGCAAGCGTGCGCGGATATAGATATATTTTATTATTATTGATTTATAAAGCACCAACATATTCCACGGTGCTGTACAAAGAAAGTAACAAACATGGGGTACATAATACAGACAATGGTGTACACTAATATACAAGATACATATTTCGTGACAAAATACAAAAAAAAAAAAAAATGATACAGCATACAGAATACAAAATACAGAAGTGTTAATGACAGTGATAAAAGTAACATGATGAATAAAATGTATAATAATTTCCAAGACACAAAAGGGGGAAAGAGCCCTGCCCTTGCGAGCTTACAATCTAAAGGGAATGGGGGGGGGGGGGGGGGGGGGGGGACAAGAGGAGGGGTAGTATACGATAAAATATATATAGTGGGCAGTGGGCTTGATTCACAAGAGAGTGCTAACTTAGCACGGCCGTCTTTCGCGCACAATTAAACGTTTCCGCGCAAAGTAGTTATCGTTTTTGCGTGCAAATGCGAATTTCCTCACAAAAATTCACGTTTGCGTGCAAAAACGATAACGATTTCACACGAAACCGTTTAATTGCGCACGAATGCGAAAATTCACGCAAAAAAATGGTAGTGCTAACAGTTAGCACTCTTTTGTGAATCACGCCAAGTGTGTTTTAGGATACCTAGTAGGAGTGCAATTTGGTCTTAGGACAAAGAGAAGTGGCTTAAGGTAGCGCATATGCTTGTCGGAACAAATGAGTTTTTAGAGAGCGTTTAAAAGTAACAAAGGTTGTCGAGTGACGGATGTGTTGTGGGAGGGGATTCCAGAGAAGGGGGTGAAGCGCGTGCAAAATCTTGTAAGCGTGAATGTGAGGAGGTGATTCTAGAGGAGGACAACAGAAGATCGTGTGCAGATCTGAGATTGCGATTAGGTTTGTATCTGGAAATTAGTGAGGATATGTACTGGGGAGAGAGATAGTGGAGAGCTTTGTAGGTTAGGGTTAGGAGTTTGAACTGGATCCCTCTGGTTAATTGGCAGCCAGTGAAGAGCTTGACAGAGAGGGTCCGCAGAGGAAGATCGAGAAGAATGATGAATGAGACAAGCAGCTGAGTTCAGTACCGACTGGAGCGGGGCCAGTTTGTTAGAATGTAGTATGTTGCAGTAGTCCAGACGAGAAATAACAGCATGTATTAACATTTTGGTTGTGTCTTGAGTGAGAAAGGGGGCGGATGCGAGATATATTTTTGAGTTGGAGATGGCAGGAGCTGGTTATGGAGTTAAGATGAGGAATAAAAGAGAGAAGAGTCGAATATTACCCCCAAGCACCGTGCTTTGGGAACTGAAGTTATGGGAGTGTTAACATTTATAGTTAATTTAGGCAGAGAGGTGGCCAGAGAGACGGTGGATAAATTATTAGTTCTGTTTTACTCACATTAAGTTTTAGGAAGCGAGAGGACATGAAGGAGAATATAGCAGACAAGCAGTCAGGAACACGTTTGAGGAGGGAGTTAAGGTCTGGGGCAGAGAGGTACAGTTGTGTATCGTCAGCATAGAGGTGGTATTAAAACCCGAATGAGTTGATCAAGTCACCAAGACCGTGCATGCAGATGGAAAAGAGGAGGGGACCAAGGACAGAGCCTTGAGGAACCCCGACAAAGCATGAGGAGAAGAGATCTGATCTGAGTAGGAGACTGTGAAGGACCTTTCAGAGAGGTAGGAAGATAACCATGTGAGAGCGAGGCCCTTTATTCCTACATTTTGAAAGTATTTGTAAGAGTAAGGTGTGGTCGACCATACTGAATGCGGATGACAGATCAAGAAGGAGGAGTATGGGAAAATTGACGTTTGGATTTAGCTGTAAGGTGGTCATTTGCCACTTTGGTAAGGGCCGTTTCCGTGGAGTGGTTGAAGCGAAAGCCAGAATGGAACTTATCAAGTAGGGAGTTAGCTGATAAAGAATGGCTTAATTCTGCATGTATGTGGCGTACAATTAGTTTGGATGCAAATGGAAGAAGTGAGAATAGGCGGTAGTTGGCAAGTGTGGAAGGATCTAGAGATGTTTTTTTAAGTAGTGGTGTCACAACAGCCTTTTTGAGTGGGGATGGAAAGATGCCAGTGAAAGGGACAGGTTAAATAGCGATGTTAGTGCAGGCATGAGAGAGGAGGATAGCTGCGGAATGAAATGGGAGGGAATAGGATCCAAAGAACAGGTGGTTAGATTAGCTTTGGATATTATAGAGGAGAGAGAATGTTCAGAGAGTGTAGAGAAGGCAGTTAGAGAGCAGTCAATGAGAGGTGTGGAGGTGGGATTTGAGGGCTGCATGGAGAATTCACTTCTGATTTTGTCAATTTTATCAGTGAAGTATGTTGCAAATTCTTCA
>NC_090656.1:145914530-145929530 GCF_040937935.1 Hyperolius riggenbachi
CTATTGAGATGTTGTGGCCTGACCTTAAAAAGGCGGTTCATGCTAGAAAACCCTCAAATAAAGCTGAATTACAACAATTCTGCAAAGATGAGTGGGCCAAAATTCCTCCAGAGCGCTGTAAAAGACTCATTGCAAGTTATCGCAAATGCTTGATTGCAGATATTGCTGCTAAGGGTGGCCCAAGCAATTAGGTTCAGGGGTCAATTTCTTTTTCACACAGGGCCATGTTGGTTTAGATTTTTTTTTTCTCACTAAATAATAAAAACCATCATTTAAAACTGCATTTTGTGTTCAATTATGTTATCTTTGACTAATAGTTAATGGTTTTTGATAAGCAGAAACATTTAAGTGTGACAAACATGCAAAAGAATAAGAAATCAGGAAGGGAGCGAATAGTTTTTCACGTCACTGTGTGTGTGTGTGTGTGTGTGTGTGTGTGTGTGTGTGTGTGTGTGTGTGTGTGTGTGTGTGTGTGTGTGTGTGTGTGTGTGTGTGTGTGTGTGTGTGTGTGTGTGTGTGTGTGTGTGTGTGTGTGTGTGTGTGTGTGTGTGTGTGTGTGTGTGTGTGTGTACACACACACACACACACACACACACATTCACATATATACACACACACGTTGGTGCTAGTATGGCAGGCGCTACTGTAACAGAAACTGCCCGAATACTTGGCATTTCAAGAGGTAATGTCTCAAAAGTAAGGACTGCCTTTGAAAGAGAAGGAAAAACGTCCTCAGCAAAGCACAGTTGTGGTCAAAAGTTAAAGTTGTCTGAGAGAGACCGGACTCTAAATGGAATTGTTAGAAAAGACCACAGCTCCTAAAATCACTGCAGAGCTGAATGAACACTCTCAAACACAAATGTTTCAAAGTGTTTAGAGTGGTGTAGAAACCACCAGAATTGGTCCCTCGAGCAGTGGAAAAATATGATTTTCTCTGACGAATCATCGTTTACCTTATTTCCGACCTCCGGCCGAGTGTACGTTTGGAGACAGCCAAACTACGGTTAGAACTTACCAGTAGCGGTATTTCTACGAATACTCTAGGACGGCTCAAATACGCGAGAGATAGCCAGCTCCTTCCCCAAGAAAACACACCCCAGTACAAGCTTTTGCATAAATCACCCCTGAACACAGCACTCATCAGTATTAGCAGAGTAGACTCAGGAACAGAGGTTTAAATAAATCTGTCCTCTATTTAGGCAGAAAAAAAATATCTTACCCAATAGGGAAGGAACTAAGGTAGCCGTCCTGGAGTATTTGTAGAAATAACGCTACCGGTAAGTTCTAACCGTAGTTCTCTCATTCTCCAGGACGGCTCAAATACTTGAGAGACAAACGATAAATCAATTACCTAGGGAGGGATGATATTCTGTAAAACTCTTTTGCCAAAGGACATGTCCCTGCTAGATAGAAGGTCCACCCTGTAGTGCTTTACAAACGTATGGTGGTTTTTCCAGATGGATGCCCTGCAGATCTGCGCAAGTGATGCACCTGATCTTTCAGCCCATGACGTTGATAGAGACCTTACAGAATGAGCCTTAATACCTTGTGGAGGTGACTGACTGCTATAGGTGGAAAAGATAACCCGTCTAAGCCATCTTGATATAGTAAAGTAGATTGAACTTCCGGAGGAGCGATCAGAGTTGTGCTGTGTATAGTTGGTGCAGCTCTCAATTTCCGTGCAGGACGGCTAGGATACAGTGGAGGAAATAATTATTTGACCCCTCGCTGATGCTGATTTTGTAAGTTTGTCCAATGACAAATAAATGAAAAGTCTCAGAACAGTATCATTTGAATGGTAGGTTTATTTTAACAGTGGCAGATGGCACATCAAAAGGAAAATCGAAAAAATAATCTTAAATAAAAGATAGCAACTGATTTGCATTTCATTGAGTGAACGTTTTGAACCCTCTAACAATAAAAGACTTAAAGGGATACTGTAGGGGGGTCGGGGGAAAATGAGTTGAACTTACCCGGGGCTTCTAATGGTCCCCCGCAGACATCCTGTGCCCGCGCAGCCGCTCACAGATGCTCCGGCCCCGCCTCCGGTTCACTTCTGGAATTTCTGACTTTAAAGTCAGAAAACCACTGCGCCTGCGTTGCCGAGTCCTCGATCCCGCTGATGTCATCAAGAGCGCACAGCGCAGGCCCAGCATGGTCTGTGTCTGCGCAGTACACTCCTGGTGACATCAGCGGGAGCGAGGACATGGCAACGCAGGCGCAGTGGTTTTCTGACTTTAAAGTCAGAAATTCCAGAAGTGAACTGGAGGCGGGGCCGGAGCATCGGTGAGTGATTGCGCAGGCACAAAATGTCTGCGGGGGACCATAAGAAGCCCCGGGTAAGTTCAGCTCATTTCCCCCGACCCCTACAGTATCCCTTTAATACTTAGTGGAAAAACCCTTGTTTGCAAGCACAGAGGTCAAACGTTTCTTGTAATTGATGACCAAGTTTGCACACATTTTAGGAGGAATGTTGGTCCACTCTTTGCAGATCATCTCTAAATCCCTAATGTTTCGAGGCTGTCTCTTCTTGAGCCACTCCTTTGTTGCCTTTGCTGTATGTTTGGGTCATTGTCGTGCTGGAACACCCATCCACGACCCATTTTCAGTTTCCTGGCAGAGGGAAGGAGGTTGTCGTTCAGGATTTCACGATACATGGCTCCGTCCATTTTCCCGTTAATGCGATTAAGTTGTCCTGTGCCCTTAGCAGAAAAACACCCCCAAAGCAAAATGTTTCCACCCCCATGCTTGACGGTGGGGACGGTGTTTTGGGGGTCATAGACAGCATTTTCTTCCTCCAAACACAGCGAGTTGAGTTAATGCCAAAGATCTCTATTTTGGTCTCAGACCACAGCACCTTCTCCCAGTCACTCACAGAATCATTCAGGTGTTCATTGGCAAACTTCAGACAGGCCTGTACATGTGCCTTCTTGAGCAGGGGACCTTTCGAGCCCTGCAGGATTTAATCCATTGCGGTGTAATGTGTTACCAATGGTTTTCTTGGTGACTGTGGTCCCTGCTAATTTGAGGTCATTCACTAACTCCTCCCGTGTAGTTCTAGGATGCTCTTTCACCTTTCCCAGAACCATTGACACCCCACGAGGTGAGATCTTGCGTGGAGCCCCAGAGCGAGGTTGATTGATGGTCATTTTGTGCTCCTTCCATTTTCGAACAATTGCACCAACAGTTGTCACCTTCTCTCCCAGCTTCTTGCTAATGGTTTTGTAGCCCATTCCAGCCTTGTGCAGGTCTACAATTTTGTCTGACATGCTTGGACAGCTCTTTGGTCTTTCCCATGTTGGAGAGTTTGGAGTCTGCTTGATTGATTGATTCTGTGGACAGGTGTCTTTTATACAGGTGACTAGTTAAGACAGGTGTCCATAATGAGGGTGACTAATTAAGTAGAAGTGTCTAACCACTCTGTGGGAGCCAGAACTCTTTGGTAGGAATTCAAAAACTTATTTCACTCAATGAAATGCAAATCAGTTGCTATCTTTTATTTAAAGAGAACCTGTACTGAGTAAAAATATTTAAAATAAACACACGAGGTTAACTTCAAATGAGCATTCCATAGTTACCTTGCCATCAGTTCCTCTCAGAGGCTCACCATTTTCTTCTGACAATAATCCCTTCCAGTTCTGACAACATTTTGTCAGATCTGAAATATATCAGTTGCTGTCAGTTATAGCTGAGAGGAAAAAACTGATGTACCAGGTAATGTCCATGTTTCCCTATGGCTCAAGTGGGCGATGTTACAGTTTAACTGTGTGCTGACCAGAAAGCTGTTTGCCCATTTTCAAAATGGAGGACGGAAAATTCCCTTGATCACAGTGAACAAACAGGATTCGGGACAGGAGAAAGACACTGAGGAGTAGACTACATGGAAGGTAAGTATGACTTGTGTATGCTTATTTTGACTTTTAGTTTTCAGTTCAGGTTTTCTTTAAGGTTATTTTTTCAATTTTCCTTTTGATGTACTATCTGCCACTGTTAAAATAAACCTACCATTGAAATGATACTGTTCTGAGACTTCATTTCTTTGTCATTGGACAAACTTACAAAATCAGTGAGGGGTCAAATAATTATTTCCTCCACTGTATATGGAGACAAAGTGGGAGAAAGCGCACTCAGTGTGTGGGTTATGAAAAGTGGCCAGCCGACCGTAAAATGATCTCACCTCAGTGTAGTGCTGGTTAGCCCATATGGGTGTCCCAGCTCGCAGGCTTTGTCCCTTTGAGCCAGGGACCAGGCTCCTGGCAACCGGGATTCCTTTGTTCCTCTCCTCTCGCAGCTGTGTATAGCACCACTCGCCTTGCAGTCACTAGCGTTCTGCACAATGCAGGTGCTCAGTGGCCATGGCGGGCGCCAATTGGATGAGTAAATTCCTTTTTGTAGAGGGATCGGTGTGCAAGCTGTCTTCCACCTTCCAGCACAAGCGTTACCTGCACTCTGCGGGCGCTTGTTAGCTGGTAGTGTATAATGGAGTTGGCAGGGGTGAGGTGCAAGTCTGTGCAAACAACAATACACGGGGAATCTTGATATAGTGTCAGACACCTTTAAGCCCTTCTTTGTGCCAAACAGGGAAACAAAAAGGATTTGATCTGAAAGAGGCAGTGGCTTTTAAAGGAGAAGGCCTACATATATTGCTAGAGTCCACAAGTCCATTGATTAACAGTCTGAGCTACAGTCACTAATTCAAGAGAGACAGGCTGCCGACCAGTCCCATACCCATTATCTCAAAAAAGGTGATAAATCCACCTCATTCATTCCACTCGGTGATTTACTATCCAGTTTATAAATCCAGAATAGTACTCTCTGGAGCAATTTCTGCGTGACTATGCCCTGCTTCTAGAAAATGCAGTGCAACTGGCGAATCCATGTCACTGCAGCGTATGTTGCTGCGGTGCTCACTGATCCTGGTCCTCACCTCTCTGGTGGTCTGCCCGACAAAGTCGGCCGCAGGGGCAAAACAAATAGACTACATTTTTAGTAGAACAATTAGCAAAGCCTCCGGGTAAGATGCGTTCCCCTGTGAGGGGATGTGGAAAAGAGGAGCCCCTCTGAACATAACTACACTGGGCACAGTGGCCACATGAAAACACCCCGTAGATCTTGGTAAACTGCTGAGCCAATTATCACGACTACGTGTCGGCAAGCTGGTACTTCTGGCATGGACTAGAGAATCTCTCAGATTCCTGGAGCATCGAAATGCGCATAAAGGCTGGTCGTGAAATGTTTCGGCTAGTGCCGGTTCACTATGTAGCATGTGCCAGTGCTTCCTGACAATTTTCTGTGCCTGTAGAGATAGAGGAGAGTAAGTTAGGACCATGGGAATTCACTTAAAGCCCACTCTGGGCTTATTTGTAGGCAGGCAGCACATTCCATACCAGCAGCACTTTCAAGGGCCTGATTAAGGACACCAATGTTGTAGCCCCTTTGTTTAAAGTTCTCAAACATAATCCCTGCCTCTCTATAGAAAGCCTCATCTGTAGGAGGAAATTCTCCAAAGTCGTAGGAATTGACTATAGGGCAAAATACCTTCTTAAGGTCACGTTAAAGCATTTTTTGCACAGCAGCCGGAAGGAGCAAACACCCTATACTCTCTGACGAAGGGTTTTCTGAAACAGCGCGCTGTCAGGGTATATATCTACTCACAATGGGGTCTCTGTTTTGATCCATTGCACTAGGCACTTTTGCTATATAGTTTTTCACTCTGCTTGTTGAATACCTATGTATGTATTTTACATGTGACTCCTTGTGAAGATCTGCTGCCATTTTCACTTGCTGTGATGTCTGCTTACATGCAAACTGTTGTGATTATCTGATGCGTCACTTGCTCTTATCTTTTATGGATTTGATTTGAATAAAAAGCTTTTGCATTTATCTCCTGGCTGTGTGTGAGTAATTTTTATATATATATATATTGGTCTTTTAGGACCATATGTGAGCCTGATTTATAGACTCAGCACTCATCTTATTAGTTGCTACATTTCTATCTATTATAGGTGTGCAGACCTTTGTGTAAATATTGTACTAAGCTTCCTGCAGCTCACCATTGTAGTAATAACACGGTCTGAGAATCCTTTGCTTTTTAAGGATCCCCATTCAAGAGCCAAGCCGCCAGGGAAAACTTCCTGGGTGTGGGTGGACACTGTCCTGTTGCAGAAGCAAATCTGCTCTGGGAGGAAGAAACCACAGACCCCTGGTTGCCAGAACGCAAAGATCCAGAAAACCAAATTCTGCTTAGCTGGTAGGGAGCAATGAATATTACCTGATCTGCCTCCTTTTTGACTTTCCAAAGTGCCCGTGAGATCAGTGGAAACGGGGGAAACGTGTACAAGAGAACTCTTGCCCTCGGAACTGCCAGAGCATCCAATCTCTCCGGGGGAGAGGATGGATCGAGAGAGAAGAACACCTTTGTTTTTGCATTGAGGGGAGATGCAAATAGGTCTACCCTTGGAGTACCCCACGTCTGAGATCTCGATAAGATTCCCAATTTAGGGACCATTCTACTTCCACCAGTTGATGCCGGCTTAATTAGTCTGCCCAAAAAATTTGCGAGCCCTTTATATGAACCGAGGTTATTGAGAGAAGATTTTCCTCTGCTAACTGTACAATCTCTAGGGCTAGAATTCTGAGATTCTTGACTCATTCTCATACCCCCTTGCTTTCGAATGTAAGGGACTGTGACTATGTTGTCTGAAAGGACTACTACATGAGTCTGTCTCAGTAAAGGGAAGAAAATGAAGTAGAGCCAACTTCACTGCCGTGAGTTCTCTGAAGTTTGTGGATTTCAAACTTATTTCCTGATTCTATCGACCCTGAGCGTGAGAGTGCCCGCAATGGGCTCCCCATCCCTCCTGACTGGCATCTGAAAATTCTTACCACTGAAGCGGGGTGCCATAATTTGCGCTGATTCAGATTGGATTCCTCCTCCCACCATCTGAGGGAATCCTTTACTGACTAAGGCAGAAAAACAAACTGTGGTCTAGAGGAGTCCTGCCCTGGTTGAAGAACTGCAGAGTCCACTCCTGCAATATCCAGGTATGTCCTTGAGCCCATACCACTCCCGGAATGGAGGAAGTCATTAAACCCAGCAGAGACATGGCCTCTCTTGAGTGTTGCCTTCTCCCCTACCCTGAAAGAATGAATCCTGTCTCTTATAAAGTTTCTTCTTCTGGCAGAAAAGTCATTTCCCGAGATGAATCTATCTAGAATCCCAGATACTTCACTCTGAGATGGAGTCAGCATAGACTTCCACATTCAAAAGCCAACCCAGTCTCGACAGAACCTGAATGGTCAAATTCAAGTCCTTCAACAGCTTTTCTTTTGAATCTGCAAGAAGTAGCAGACTGTCCAAGTATGGAACTATCTTGATCTGAAGAAGATGCAAGTGAGCAGCGACTTTGGCCAGGATCTTGGTAAAAATTTGTGGCGCAGTAAAAATATCGAAGGGGAGAGCCTGGTATTGAAAGGGGCAAATAGAGTCCCCCAGAACCACTGCAAATCTGAGAAATTGTTGGTGGGAGGGATGGATTGGCACATGTAAGTATGCATCCTTTCGATCGACCGTTACCATAAAGGAATCCTTTGGAATCAGGGTCTGAACGGAGAAGATATTCTCCATCCTGAACTTCAGTACCTGAATGAAGAGGTTCAACGATTTCAGATTCAAAATCATGCGAAATTTCCCTGATGGTTTTTTGATCATAAAAACTTGAATAAAACCTGATGCCACTGGGTCCTTGAGACTCTGCAAATCACCTTTTGTTTCAGAAGAGAGAGGATAGATTATTTCAGAGCTAGGGCTTTCTCTGCCTCGGACGGACAGCCAGTTACAACAAAATGTTGGGGGGGGGGTATCAAAATTTGATCTTGTACCCCGTGGATATCAGATCCAGAATAAATAGATTTAGCGTAATTTGACTCCATCGATCTGCAAACTGATGGAGTCTTTTACCCGTCATGTATCTTCTTTTGCCCCTGAAGAGGGGACTTTAGCAAAAGGAAAAGACCCCCTTGGGGTAGACCCGCTTCTTTTTTCTGGGGTTATGCTCTTTGGTCCTTTTGAAAGAAGGGTTTCTTCCCCCGAAAGGACTTCCGCGCAAGGACCTTCTTCCTTTTGTCGGAAAATGTTTTCCCCTTACCTGAGGATCTCTCCAAACTACTTTCAAGATCCTTGCCAAAAAGGAGATCACCTTCAAATTTCATGGCACATAACTCCTGTTTTGTAAAGGTGAACAGAGGTGCCAGCAGGATAAAAAGGTGATAAAAAGCTTAAAATGCCTCAGGTGGTGGTGGACTCGCCTCCCCGAAGCAGACAGGATACTGTCAGGTTTTATAATAACAGGTTTATTTATATACTCCCCCCCCCCCCCCCCCAAAAAAAAAAGTGCAACGCGTTTCACAGGTATATTCCCGCTTCCTCGGGCCATAAACAGAATTCTGTTATTATAAAACCTGACAGTATCCTGTCTGCTTCGGGGAGGCGAGTCCACCACCACCTCCTGAGGAATTTTAAGCTTTCTATCACCTTTTATCCTGCTGGCGCCTCTGTTCACCTTTACATCCCTACCTAGTTTTCCTTATCTACAGAGAGAGACTTAATCTCCTCACCTGCCTGTATACACACTTGTGAGTATATACATTATATACTTTTCATTATTACTTCATTTGTTTTGCATACTACAACATATTGGGCTCTCTGATCACTTTCTTTATCGTAAACTTCTGTTTTGAGCTAACATCCCCTTCCCAAGTGTTAAGCCATACTGCTCGCCTAGTAGTATTAATGAGAGCAGAGATTCTGGCTGTAGCCCTAAGGAATTCTGTAGCCGCACAGCCAAGAAAGCAACAGAACGGGCGATAACGGGAAATGATTGTAAAATCTCCACATGAGGGGTTCCTGCAATAAGGTGATCCCTCAACCCAGAAAATCAGTTAAAGATTTCTGGCAATACAAATTGAAGCAATTGCAGACTTTAAAGCAAAGGAGACAGCTTCCCAGGCTCTTTTAAGCATAGTGTCAGCCTTTTTATCCATAGGATCCTTGAGAGATCTGGTGTCTTCAAAGGATAAATCAGTATCCTTCGAATATTGTGATAGGGCCGCATCCAATTTAGGACACTTAGACCAGGGAGACCTATCCTCTTTCTTAAAAGGAAATCTGCGTTCAAATGATTTAGGGATAAATATAATCTCTTTTCCGTCTCACTCCATTGATCCGTGAGAATCTTTAATATTGCAGGGTGTACAGGAAAGGATCTACCTTCAACCCCATGTAGACCCTGAAAATGCCATCTCTGGCAGAAGAAATAGGAGTCTGTTCAAGAATTTCTTCCGCCTCAGACTGCTCTCAAAAGCTTTGACGTTTTCTCTGCACTAAACAGATATTTAGAAGATTTAGCTTTGGAAACTGAATCAGAATCCTGTTTATCTTCCATTTACTCAAGGGAATCATCAGCAGAAGTAGTAAAAGCATACCCCTGAACTTCAACCTGACCCACAGAAGAAGAGGGACCTGCTTGCTGAGACTCTTGAACAGCATTAGGCTTAGCAGCCTGAGAAGGCAAAAGGTCAGTAGCTGGGGCCTGAACAGGGGCTATAGGCAAGGCAGATGTCCTGACAGTACGAAAAGCCTGAAAAGTGGAAGTAAATTCCTTTCTCATAGACTCCATAAAGTTTAACACAACCGCTGAGGGATCTGGCTTAAATCGAACCTCCAGACTAAAAACCTACTCAGCAGAACTGAAAAGGCTTAGGGCTTGATTCACAAAGCGGTGCTAACTGTTAGCACGCCTGTGAAAACCCCCTTAGCACGTCTAAACGAGCTTTTCGCGCGCAAAACTTTGTACGCACTGCACAGAGTGCTCCGTGCAAAGTGCCCATTAAAGCCTATGGGACTTAGCAGTAAAACTTTGCGCGCAAAACTTTGCGCGCGATCTGATTTAGAAATCCGGTGCTAACCTACTTAGCACCGAGGTTAGCACGTCTAAAGATTTTAGACGTGCTAAGTAGGTTAGCACGGCTTTGTGAATCAAGCCCTTAGTGTTTCTTTAAAGAGAACCCGAGGTGGGTTTGAAGAATATTATCTGCATACAGAGGCTGGATCTGCCTATACAGCCCAGCCTCTGTTGCTATCCCAAACCCCCCTAAGGTCCCCCTGCACTCTGCAATCCCTCATAAATCACAGCCACGCTGCTGACAAACAGCTTGTCAGAGCTGGCTGTGTTTATCTCTATAGTGTCAGTCTGCTGCTCTCCCCACCTTCTGCAGAACTCCAGTCCCCGCCTGCATCCCTTCCCTCCCTGCTGATTGGAGGGAAGGGATGGGGCAGGGACCAGAGCTCTGCAGGAGGCGGGGGAGCAGCTGAGACTGACACTACAGATGTAAACACAGCCTCACAGCACAGCTGTGATTTATAAGGGATTGCAGAGTGCAGGGGGACCTTAGTGGGGTTTGGGATAGCAACAGAGGCTGGGCTGTATAGGCAGATCCAGCCTCTGTATGCAGATAACATTCTTTAAACACACCTCGGGTTCTCTTTAACAGTTTCACAGCATCAGACCTTTGTTTTTCTTATAGAAGTATCATTTTTAGCTACATTTGTTGCTAAGCTCCGTCCCATCAAAGGAAACTGCTCAGGCTTTTTTCCCCTGATGCTGTGCAAAGCATGATGGGATTTCCTTTGTTATTCACGTTGCCTAGCAACTGGGAGGGGTGATCAGGACACAGGACAGTTGGAACTGTGTCTCATGCTCCCTGTCACCTTCTTTCAACCAAAAAAATGGCTGCCCTTATGAAATCACAAACCTTTGCCTGTTTTTTTTAAAAAAACAGGGTGGGTAAGAGATTATATTACCTATCTATTTTAATTAACATAAATAATGTAACTTAATGACAGTATGTTTGTTTAGGCTGAAGTTCCCCTTTAACTTTCTCACTACATGTCTGACAAATAGACAGTGTATGAGGCTGAAAGTTTAGGGTCACATTTTGAGCATCTTTTAGACTTGTCTCTGTGCTTAACAGCAGGAGTCTACAAGAAAACACAAACAGAAAAAAAAATGCCATTATAAACCCCTACCGGAAGAAGAAAAGTTTAAATGCAAACAACACCTGAGGCTCCATGTTAGAAAAGCAATATAACCAGCATAACCAATCACTTCCAACAGCAATGTCTCAATTAAGTAACTACCAGACAATAAGCACATACCTGGTCCACTGTGTCTGCAGTAGCTTTGCGGCCATTACCGGAGGAACCCTCTGCCTGATCCATGTCCTCCTCACAGTCCGAGTGGCTGGACTCTAATGGCATTAGAACGCCACGGCCATCACGCTTAAAGGGACACTTAAGTCAAACAAAAAGACAACTTTACTTACGGTAACGTCTTTTCCAGTAGTCAGAAGGACAGCACCCCTGGTGAGACTTGTCTCCCTCCCAATCGTGGACAGGAACTGCAAAAGAAAAGATTTGCATAACAAATTGGCAGCCATACATAAGCCACTATCTTACCACCAGTAACTCAGTTAATACAATAGATGACACGGACCGCATAGATGCTTACTTACATAATTATTATTCCACCCAAAAGAAGGGCGGGTTGCAGGGGTGCTGTCCTTCTGACTACTGGAAAAGACGTTACCGTAAGTAAAGTTGTCTTTCCCAGAACGTCATTGGACAGCACCCCTGGTGAGACGATGTACAAGATATAGGATCTAGGGAGGGACCACTGCCTGCAGCACCTTCCTTCCAAATGATAAGTCTGCTGCAGCCGAGATGTTTAGGCGATAATGTTTCACAAAAGTGTTCTGACTTGACCAGGTAGCAGCTCTGCATATCTGTTCTATAGATGCCCCTGCCCTCTCTGCCCAGGAGGTTGATATTGCTCTTGTAGAATGAGCTCTGATTGGAGAGATTAAATGCTTTCCTTGAACCTGATATGCTGATGTGATAGCCTGTTTTATCCATCGTGCCAGCGTTGCTTTGGAAGCTTTGTTGCCTCTTTGTTTTCCAGCAAAAATGGTGAACATTGCGTCAGTTTTCCTCCAGGAACTTGTTCTTTCCATGTAGTGTATAAGACATCTCCTTACGTCAAGGGAATGGAGTCTCCTTTCCTTTTCATTACTAGGATTCTCACAAAAGGAAGGCAGGAAGATCTGATTTCTGTGAAAAGAGGAAACTACCTTGGGTAGAAAGGCTGCATCAGGACGTAATGTTATTCTATCCTCTGAAATGGTGCAGTAAGGCTCTCTAATGGATAGTGATTGTAATTCACCAATTCTCCTGGCTGAAATAATTGCCAGCAGGAAAATGGTCTTTAAGGTAAGAAATTTGTCTGAAATTTGTGCTAATGGCTCAAACGGAGCCTCACACAAACCCTGTAAAACAATGTTTAAATCCCAAGCAGGTACTTTTGTTTTAATTGCTGGCTTAAGTCTCTTTAAAGCCTGAAAAAAACGTACAATTAGATTTTCTTCTGCCAGCCGTTTTTCTAAAAACACACTAAGAGCAGATACCTGTACTTTCAGGGTGCTGATACTAAGACCTTTCTTATATCCACACTGAAGAAATTCCAATACGGACTTAAGAGATGCATTGTTAAAGGATCTTTCACCACACCAATCGTTAAATATTCTCCAGGCTTTTTAATATATTTCTCGAGTCACTTTTTTTCTACTCTGTATCAAAGTTTCTGATAGTTCATCTGAAAACCCTTTGGACTTCAGGATGCCCCATTCAAGTTCCAAGCTGAAAGGTGAAGCATGTGTAAGTTCGGATGCCATACTGGACCCTGAGATAGCAAGTGTGGCAGAGGAGGAAATATTATCGGATCTGTTACTGCTAGTGCCCTCAGTGACGTGAACCATGGTTTTTTTGGCCACAGTGGAGCTATTAAGATTACTCGAGCCTTGTCCTGTATAATCTTCTTTATCACTCGTGCTAGCAACGGAACTGGAGGAAATGCATACATCATTACTTCCCCCCAATTGATCGAGAAGGCATCTACTTTCCATGGTAGATCTTCTGGAAACAGGGCACAAAATTGTTGGCATTTCGTATTCACTTTCCTTGCAAACAAGTCTATTTTTGGGCAGCCCCATTGTAACGTCACCTGCTGGAATATTTCCTGATCTAATGACCATTCGTTCGCATCCAACCTCTTCCTGCTGAGGTAGTCTGCCAGTTGGTTTGAGGTTCCTTTTAAGTGTGTCGCTGTTAAGGATGAGAGATTCCTTTCTGACCAAAATAGGATCTTCGTCGTCTTTTCCCATAAGGATTGACTCCTCGTACACCCTTGTTTGTTTAGGAAAGCCACCACACTCTGATTGTCTGTCCTTATCCTCACATGAGACTTCTTGATTTGGGGCCCGAAATGTAGTAAAGCTTGCCACACTGCTTGCAGTTCTCTGTTTGATGACTGTGAACTGATCGTCATACTCCAGGCTCCCTGGGCCGGTTGAGAATTGAAGTGGGCTCCCCAACCCCATAAACTGGCGTCGGTTGTAATTGTATTCTGATGAGGAAAACTCCACAGACGACCTGGAGATAGATGATCCAGCTGTTTCCACCAAAGCAGAGAAGCCTTTGTACTCTGTGGAATGACGATTTTCTTGTCCAGTGACGTCATAGACCTGTTCCAAGATTTTAGTATCCACATCTGTAAGAATCTTGCATGGAACTGCCCCCACTGGATTGCCGGAAAGGAAGAAGTTAGAAGACCTAGAAGTGCCATGGCCTTTCTTAGCGATATGCTTCTCAATTTCTGAAACGAGAGAACATTGTCAATAATAGCACTGATCTTCCTATCAGGTAACAACAATTTCTCCTTTCTAGTAGAAATAATGAAACCCAAAAACTCTAAGGATTGGAAAGGGACTAGGGCAGACTTTTCCCAATTAATCAACCAACCCAAATCCTGGAAGAAGCTCAAAGTTGTAGTTATCTGATCAAAAACGGATTTCTCAGAAGACCCCCATAATAAAAAATCATCAAGGTAACCGACAATATTAATCTGTTTTAACCTGAGAAGGGCTAGTACCTCAGACATAACCTTGGTGAATAGCCATGGAGCTGAAGATAATCCGAAAGGTAAGGCATTAAACTGAAAATGTCTTACCTCTCCTTCCATCCACACGGCGAACCTTAGGTATTGTTGGCAGGACAAATGGATTGGCAGATGAAGATATGCATCCTTCAGGTCTAGAGATGCCAAGAAGTCGTCTTTCTGTAAGAGATGAACTACAGATCGGATATTGTCCATCCTGAACTTTCTGTATTTGACCCTCAGATTTAGTTTCTTTAGGTTTAGAATAAATCGATAGGTTCCCTGAGGTTTCTTCACCAGGAAGACTGGAGAGTAGAATCCCTGTTCTTTTTGGCATGCTGGAACCTGACGAATTACCCTTTTCTGAAGAAGTGACCTTATTTCTGATTGAAGGGCTATTCTTAAAGATGGGTCTTTTGGACAAGGGGTTAGGACAAAATTTTGAGGGGGAGGCTGCTCGAACTCTATTTTGTAACCTTCTAATATTATATTCAGTAACCACTGATTGCTGAACAGTTGTTGCCATTTTTCGAAATAGTTGGTGACTCTCCCCCCCACTGGAATGATGGCGTCATTGCTTGTTTGTCTTTTTGGTATTAGTAGAGGTATTGGGGGGTCTTTGTTGTCTATAAGGGGCCCATCTTCTACCCCTGGAAGATTTGTTATCCGCTTCATTTTTGGCGGGGGCCCGAAATGGCCGCTTATTTTGAAAAGGGCGCTTCCTTGGGAAATTCTTCTTATTATCCGCCGTACGATCTAGTGTATCGTCCAGCTTTGAACCGAACAGCAGATTACCTTCACAGGGGATACCACAAAGTTTAGATTTTGAGGAAGTATCCCCATTCCAGGTCTTAACCCATACTCCCCTTCTAGCCGAGTTGACTAGCGCCGTGGTTCGGGCTGCCAACTTTACTGTATCATCTGCCGCATCAACCATGTAATTTGAGGCATT